>NW_016803441.1:1863199-1942604 GCF_001698545.2 Rhinopithecus bieti | reverse complement strand
CCAGGAGGTGGAGGTTGCAGTAAGCCAAGATTGTGTCACTGCACTCCAGCTTGGGCAACAGAGTGAGACAGAAGAGAGGAGAGGAGAGGAGAGGAGAGGAGAGGAGAGGAGAAGAGAAGAAGGAAGGAAAGAAGGAAAGAAAGAAAGGAAGGAAGGAAGGAAAAGAAAAGAAAGAAAGGAAAGAAAAGAAAGGAAAGAAAAAAAAGGAAGGAAAGAAGGAAGGAAGGAAGAAAGGAAGGGAGGGAGGGAGGGAGGGAGAGAAAAAGAAAATAATACAGCATTATAAAAGATTCTTCAGCATCCATAGCTTTTGGTATTCAGGGGAGTCCTGAAATGCATGCCCCACAGACACCAAGGGCCAACTGTATATGGGAAAAGTTTATTTTAACCATTCTCCTTTACATACATCTTGAAATAAATATGCTTACTCAAATTGAGGCTTCTCATCATTTATGTTTCTAATCAAGATAATTAGTGTCCCTTGACAGAACAGACCTGTTGTATCTGTTGCTCTCAGTACAAGGTGGAAAACCTGGAAAAGAGTTTTTTAAAACTTTACAAAATACTATTTTATAATACATATGTACTTTCACAATATGCATCCTGTTAGGTTTTTGTTTTGTTTTCTCCAACTAGCTTATTTTTCTTCTCATTAGTTAAAAGAAATACAAGTGATTTCTTACTTGCATTTACTTCTCTTTCTTACTTAGATTCATTATAAGTTGCTTCATTTCATATGCCATTAAATTTCACTCAAAAGTCTGTGTAGCTTGCCTCATCCAGTGCACTGAAACTATTGACAAAGCAAGCTGTTTGATGCTAAACCCTAGACATAGGAAGATGGGCTACTCTTTGGGATCTATGACACAAGGAATTTCTGAGGAGTTGAGAATGTCATCAAACATTGAATATTCTTCTCCTCAGCCTGTCACCCTTCTCACCCCTTAGAAACCATTTACTCATATCAGGAAACGCCCTTTTGTAAACAAAAACAAAAACCAAACACCGCTGAGGCAGTAAGTATCCACTAAAAACCCTTTTTGAGCAGATCTTCAATAAAACTTTACAGTGTATAAAGACTCCATGCTGAGGAAAGGGCTGACAATGATTGTACTAAACTTCAGTCCCTTGGATAGGTAATTACATGTCAGATGTCATAAAATGAATTGATCAGTTATGCAGTGGAAAGATGAAAGTGATCTTAAAGGACTTAGTAGGAGATAGGTTGAATGTTGGTCAAGGCAGGAAGTGAAGAGGCCCAGGAAGAATTAGAGATGTGGCGGTGAACTGTTTATATGCATGATGTCCATTTATCTTCCACCTAACCTATCTCATATTGTAGTCCTAATACTCAAGCTGCTTAAAAGATATGTATCATTGGCCTCTCCACCATCCTCTGACATACAACACATCAAATTGAAATTTAAATAGAATTCATTGACTTTCTTATGTTCTTTCAGGCCAGAAAGTTAAGATTTGTAACTATTAACTCTTCCCTAGAATTATCTTATCAGCAGCAAATTCTCTATTGTTATTCTAATCTCTTGCATGTTCCCCTTCTTCCTATTTTCTCAATTACCTATTTTCTCAATTTACTATTTCTATAGAAATAGTAATTTGAAGACACTTCTGAAAATAGAAATTTTTTTACAATGTTGTAAAACATTATTTTACGATCACAATAATACCAACCTTTATTTATCGAACTGCCCACTTCATTTCTATGTGGGCAGACTATTTCCAGTAGCTGGTTTCTTTCCAGTCAGTTGTTCATACTTACATATCATTCATTTTCCACTCAGAAAAATCATCCCTGAATACTTTCCTTAAATTATATTTCTCATGTAAATACCATATACTGTTCTTTCTTACCATGTTAGTTTCAAATTCACCTATAAGGTTTATGCCCAATCTTACCTTGGCTACTTAAGTGAGTTAACACTCTAAGTGGGGTAGGGTGTATGAATCATAATAGTTTCCACATGAAAACTTGACTGATTTAAGTTTCTTTCGTATCTTTGATGTTCAGAAAGATTTAAATTGTAATGATTTATTGATTTGGTTTTCCCAGATTAAAATGACACTTAATTTTTTTCATAAACTTTTTTTGGTAGAACTAAAATGTTAAGATATAATCTCTATATTTCCAGTAACCATAAAGATTGAATGTAGGCTTTTGGTTAACTGCACAAATCCTCACAAATGAATGACATAAAATATTAATCTTCCTTCAAAATAACAAGGTGTCTAATTTTCATGAAGAACTCAAAGTGATAAAATTCTGTTTCATTCTGCATGGAAAAATAAATACACATTTTAATTACATGATATCCAGCATCAAAATCCAGGGGATCTTCACCTCTTACAGTAACAACACCACTTATAGGATCCACTCCAAAAGAGTTTGCTCCTTTCTTTGGTCCAGATAACTGTGTCTCAATGGTGTACTAGAAAAATAAAATATGTATTACTCAAGACTGAATAAATGAGAAGGCATGGAAGATCATTAAGACACGATACTGGGGCAAATATATAGAAAGTTATCTATTTTCACACTAATTTCAGTTTTCTTTATGATCTATTAGTATTAGAACCACTGACATTATCTTTTCAGAATAAAGGAAAACAATATGGTTGTTTAGCCTTTGAACATAACCAAAATATTTGCTATTTTTTAAATAGAACTGAACAACCCTTTACAGTTTTCTAAGATAAGTTGTTAAAAGCTTAATTTTTTTTTTAAATGGAGTCTCGCTTTGTCGCCCAGGCTGGAGTGCAGTGGTGTGATCTCAGCTCACTGCAAGCTCCGCCTCCCGGGTTCACGCCATTCTCCTGCCTCAGCTTCCCAAGTAGCTGGGACTCCAGGCCCCTGCCACCATGCCCAGCTAATTTTTTGTATTTTTAGTGGAGACGGGGTTTCACCGTGTTAGCCAGGATGGTCTCGATCTCCTGACCTCGTGATCCGCCCGCTTCGGCTTCCCAAAGTGCTGGGATTACAGGCGTGAGCCACCGTGACCAGCCAAAAGCTTAATTTTTATTATTTGTTTAATATTAATTTAATTCTGCAAATTAATACAATGCTAAAAGAGTGTACAGAATAAACTATCCCTATCATTAAAAGTATACAAAATAAACTCATTATCATTTTTAAGAAAAAATAATTATAATGGTATAAACCCATTTCAAGTGTTACCATTTCAAATATTAATGCAGTTTATAATTTATCTTATGTTCTTAATCTTTTTATTTGCTGCCACTTCTTAGAATAGATAAAAGTGGGTAAGTATAGCCTCAAAAGTATCTGAAAACTATTTAGTTTGGAAGGAGGTAAAATTTCGTTGAAGAAAAGTTTAATTACTTCTGTGTGCGTCTTTGTAATCTGATATGATTTCTAGCCTCTAAAAATAGAACTATTTCTCAAAACAATGAATTTTAAAACAATCACCTGTTTGGTTCCTATTATGTTTCTGAAAATGACACAAGTGGTAATAATTAGTTTCAGCTGGACCACAGCGTTTTAAAAAATTTATTGAAAAGACATCATGTAATGGGATAGGTCTTGTGTTTCTAAACAATTTCATATTGGCTGGTCCACAACAAAATATTTTTGGAGTAGCCCACAGAGATTTTGAATACTTTGACTGACAACGGCACATCTATCACTGAAGGTTAATGGGAGGAAAAATTATCTCTTATAATTGTGAAAATCAAACGCAAGGGGGATTAAGCGACTTCTCCAGTATTACAGCACTAGTTGGTGGTAAAGCCATTTTTAGCCCAAGTCATCTGACAACCCCACCGCCATTTGGTGCTCCATTACTTTATACTGTGAGTTACTACATTAGAAGTAGTAAACTGTTTCAATACATGTTCAAAAAGAACAGCTGCAGAGCAAGCATGCTGACTTTTGTAGTCCATTGCATCGCTAAAGTCTCCAAAACAAACTTTATAGGTTCTTTTCATTTTGCCAAATCTCTAAGAGACTTTACAACCATGAATCAATTAAGAGAAAAAGCGAGTCTCTTAGGGTTAAATACTTAGTAATTAGGATACTGAAACATCAAAAAATATATAATCACATTCATATGTGTCATTGAAATAGCTCGGAAAGAGAAATAGTTCTGATTAGCTTCCAAAAGGCAAAGCCCCAGTTTTGCCTCAGCATTGACATCTTCCTCCCAGTCCTCCGCCTCAATTAGAAGTCATGTAATTTTCCTGTATGCCTCAAGAAAATAGCTTCTTCTAAAAATGTGATTTCCAATATTAACATGAGTATTGCATCCTGGTGGCTGTAAACTTCATAGTCTTTAATTATCAAATTATATTAACTGTCCTTGAAAATTTTTTGAAAAGATTGCACTTTACACTGAAGTGATAAATGCATCTGGCACAATGATCGCCACCTACATTCAGCCAATCACCATTTGCGAAGTCCTCATCTGTGGCCGTCACTCTATAAATGGATTGAAATAATGGATAGTCCTCATCAATTTCTAAGGTAGCTGTGAAGCAGAAATCAACAAGCTGCATCAGAAAATTAAAATATACTAGGCATTCATTATCTCTTTATATAATAAAAATAGAACAACATTAATTTCGGATTGCATTCTGAGTCTGGGATAATATTTTAAGATAGTAATTTATATTTTTCTGACTTTTGTGTTTTTCCCTCTGGCTTCTGATCATCCTTCCTGCCCTTACAGAATGCCTTTCCTTACTTCCTGGCACTATTTGAGGCAACTATAGCTTAATGAGAAAGAATATGATATATGCGCTGACAAACTGTCCTGTGGGAAGCCAGAGTGGTAGCTTCATAAAATATTTCTGTACTACAATTTCTAGACCTGATTGGGTCTTAAGGGGGAGGAACTCTGTTTCTTAAAAAAGCACATGTGTGAACAGCTGATTAACATCCAGCTCTCACACACCTCCTAACATCTTCCCACAGCCTTGACCATGGGTGAAAAGCTCAATCTACAATATAACATGGATGCAGTGACCTCAGGGAAGAAGTGGGTAAAATTGTTCCATTTGGAGTAATAAGATGTTTTATAACTTCTTATTTCTTACACACAGAAATGTGTAGACCAAATTTATATGTTATTATAAACATAAATTTTAACAACTTGCTCAACTAAATTTAATTTTTTCAAATGTAGTTATATTTAAAGTTAATGACTTGGTGGTTTTTGAGTAGCTAAAGATAATGGTGGTTACCCAGAACCGTGTCTCCCAGTATTTTCTCCAAAAATACAGAAAAAAAAAGAAAAAATAATACTACACAAAAGCCATGCCCTCAGCATAAATTGAAGACAGAATATGACCAAACCTTATCATAACTTTAAGTAAATTTTAACATGTCATGTTTCCATCCCACCATGAGCCCTCATGGCAAGCTAAGAATGGCCCAGAAAACTACAGGTATGAGAAAAAGAGAAAGCTGATATGATGTAAAATTATTTCCAGAAAGAGTAAGTCTACTCAAAGTGTAAAACAACAGCCAGGCGCGGTGACTCATGCCTGTAATCCCAGCACTTTGGGAGCCCAAGGCAGGTGGATCACCTGAGGTCAGGAGTTCAAGATCAGCCTGGCCAACACGGCAAAACCCTGTCTCTACTGAAAATACAAAAATTAGTTGCGCGTGGTGGCACACACCCATAATCTTAGCTACTCAGGAGGCTGAGGCAGGAGAATTGCTTGAACCCAGAAGGTGGAGTTTGCAGTGAACCGAGATTGCACCATTGCACTCCAGCCTGGGCGACAAAGCGTGAAATGTCACCTAAAAAATAATAAAAATAAAATAAAAACAGAAAATTCTATTATGTTAAAAGTATTATCCATGCTTAGTACTGTGGGGAGATACATAAATGAATAAAAGCAAGTTTCTCATAACCCAATTTATATTTTTCTTAAGGACAAATAAATAATAACAAAATTGATTTTAAAATAAGCATTTTAAACAAAATAAGCTAAAATGTGTGTTAGAGGTATAAAAGCATCTAGAAAAGATTTTGAGTCACATAATCAGAACAGTAACTTAAATTAAAAAAAAAATTTCCAATAATTAGATAAATGTCAGATTCTGTGATACTTCATAAACATAGGCCTGAGCTATTGGTTGCAAAGAGAATTATTAGAGGAATAATTACAATAACTCAGTGCCCTTAAGCAAGTCTCTGTTCTGTTACTCTTCCACTTTCTACAATAATTGTTTCAAATCTTGCCTTTTTGACCAAAACCTCTTACACCTACCCTTCCCTTCTATCTCATGCTTCATAGAGGATCTCTCATCTTACTGCATAGAAAACAGAAACCATTAGATCAGTAGTAGCTCACTTTTTCTCATAGGATCTACAAACTCACCTACGTTGGTACCTTCTTTACTATAAAAGGAAAGAACTTGTTACCAAAGATAATCCCTGTTCATTGGGTGGTGACTCACCTTATACTTTCCCAAGGACTTGTCTCTTTACCTCCCATCTTGAGTCACTCCCTCACTTCTGGGTTCTTTTCATTAGCACTTAAACATGCTCAAGTCTCTTTCATTTTAAAAGAAACATACTTGACCCTAAACTTGCCCTAACAATGTCCCTATATCTCTCTCCTACCCTTCTGGGCCAGAGTTTGTACATTTCTTTACCCCCTGTTCAGTCCTTAGTTCACACTAGCAGAGGTTTTGCCTCTACTAACAGAAGCCATTTCCATTAAGTATCAAAGACTTCCATGCTGCCAGACTCACTGGACACTCAGCGTCCACCTTACTTAACCTCTTTTCCACATTTACACAGTTGACTCTTCCTTCTACTCTTGGCAGAAAAGGAGCACTGCACATCTGTAGGAATCACTCCTAAACTTCTGAGTACCTTTGGAAAAATTGCTTGTGAAAATCAAAATTGGCAAGTTTCCCAAACAGCCATTAAATTCCCCGATCAGGCAAAGTCCTTATTACAGTTTTCCAAATCTTAACTAACAATTTCTTAATCTGCAGTCCCCTCTAGCTACCACTCTATTCTCTCATCCTTGAATGTATTTTTTTACCTTTTCATAGACTGGACAGAGTCAGCACTGGGAATGGAAAACAGGAAGCAGAAACAGATAGTTATAAGACTCAAGGGCCCTCAGTAACCCTTGAGGTTTGACCCAAAAAAGGGGGCTAGGAACTCAGGAGAGCTCAGAAGAGATGACCTGGAGTCTAACCCCTTGACCAAGAGAGTAAGAAAAGACCATGAAGAGATTTCAGTTGCTTATTCATATTCATAGGCAATATCATTATTGAAAGTGGCTATGTGTGTGTCCACGTTAGTTTTGAAAAATAACTGCACATGGTTATCAGACAACACTGCCTTTCGCAGTGAAAATTTAATAATGATTTTGCATCAACCAAATTGAGTAAACATTACGTTTCTGAATGTAATCAATGTTCCTGCTGTAGCTTTTAAGGAGATAATTGTAATATATGAGCACAATGTAATAGAGATGTATTCACAAAAATCCTAGTTTATTTTATAATCTTAACATGTTCTTAATATGACTCATTTAAAGAAATAAATAATTGGTTTTGTTAGTATGGTCCAAACTTAAAATGGTAAGTTTTATTCATTTATATTTTCAAAAGAAATTGATTGTTTATATTCATGATCTTTCAGAGCATGTTTTCGAGTATTTTATTTATATATTTAAGTATATATTTCAGTATGTATTTTAACTGCAATGATAAAGACAATTTCTTTCAAGCATACACTCAAATTGGGACTCCCAACTCACTAGTACTTTTCCAGAGATTCAGCTGCAAGTAAAATCTGAATAGAAAAATCTTAAAGCTTCAAAGCATTTCAAATTTGTTAAACATAAAAAATTGAAATTGTAAATAGAGACATGGAAGTGTTTAGGAGATACATAGATGAGTAGACCAGATTGAGAGATGATTGATTGACTGATTCCACCTGTGCTTTGTTCCCATTTGTCACCTACTTTCTTATTTGTCTTCAGCCTCCTTATCAAATGGATTCTCCATGTTTGTAAAATTACTCATGTCTCCCTTTAAAAAGAAATATAGCAGACCCAACTCCTGCAATCCCATATAATTCTGCCTCTCCATTCTCTCCAACTTTATGTGAATTTTTTTTTTTTTTTAAAGGTGTTTTCTGTTTTTATAATCTCACTAATCAATCTGCTCCATTCTGGCTCCCATCCCTATAACAGCCTTAAAATAGTTATCAAACTCATTAGTTATCACTTTCCCGATATTGTTAACTCAATGCATTTTACTTGTTGTGGAATATAAGACGACTAACCACTGGCACTCTTGAAACATTGTTCTTCTTTGCCATTCATGATATAATTCCCCTTTTTCTACCACCACTTTAGCAGCTCCTTCTTCGTCTCCTTGGCAGGCTGAGTTTCTTCCCCAAGTCATTAAGTGTAGGAGTTCCTCAAGGTTGGCCCTCTGCCCTCCTTTCTTCTCATTCTCTACTCTCGGGTTAAGTAATCTCATCCAAGTCCATGGTTTCGATTACAAAACATTAATAGCCCTGGGAAAGACTTTCAAGCCCAACTGCTTACACAAATCTATCCTTATATTGACATAACAAAGGCATATTAAAGAAGACCTTCGCAAAAGTGAACTCTTGATTTTTCTCTCCAGATTTGGTACATTTCTCTCTTTTTTTTTTTTTTTTTACACGGAGTCTCACCCTGTCACCCAGGCTGAAGTGCAGTGATGCGATCTTGGTTCACTGCAACCTCCACCTCCCGGGTTCAACCAGTTCTCTGCGTCATCCTTCTGAGTAGCTGGGATAACAGGTGCCCACTACCATGCCCAGCTAAGTTTTGTATTTTTAGTAGAGATGAGGGTTCACCATCTTGGCCAGGTTGGTCTTGAACTCATGACCTCATGATCCACCCGCCTTGGCGTCCCAAAGTGTTGGGATTACAGCTGTGAACCACTGTACTTGGCCAAATTTGGTATATTTCTAAGTTTTCCTATATTTCTTGAGGATTTCCACACCAGTTACACAAATTAGAAAACCCAAAGTCCCTTCTCTCTTTCATTCTACTAAATTCATCACCAGATATATTATTTGTCCTAAGATTATCCTTTTCTCATCTCTATCATCTTCCTAGGCCAAACTATACTATTCCTTGCCTGGATTACTGAAATGAATGTCTTCTTTTTTCTTGAGCCAAATCTACACTATTGCCTGGTTTTGTATGCTCTGTAAGCTTAGTTTTTGTACTTTAAATAAAATGGTTTAAAATAGTTTAAACAATCAAAATAAGTCTAATATTTTGTAACACATTACATTTATATGGAGTCCAAATTTCAGTATTTATAAAGTTTTAACAGCACATATATACTCATTTATTTATAGATCATATATTTTTGCATTCTTGTTACTGAGTGATGGAAATATATGGTGCTCTCATCACCTCAAATACCATAAATTCCAGTAATCCAGTTATAATAGCATTCTGAGTACCATATTGTTTTTAATTATCATATCTACCCACCAATGCAAAATAAGAAAAGAAGAGAAAAGTAAACTGAATGACACACTTTCAAGGCATAATGCAGTGTGGATTATTTTGTTTTAAGTTATATGACCGAAAACTGTTTTTATTATATAATGACACTATAACTTTGATATTAATAAAACAATACAATACATGTCTGAAAAACAAGACTAAGAACTCATCCCAGTATTCCCACGTAACAGGAAAACAATGATGAGAAAAAGTAGAAAATTTAAAATGAAATATTTCATGAAGACAGACTTTATTCACAAAAATAATTAACAATGACTTTGCAGTAAAAAAAGATTCTAAGCAGTTCATCAGTTAGCTAAGTAAGGAAAGAGATTTGCTGACGGTATTTAATGCCCCATCCAACAAAGAGAAACTCTATCCCCTCCTAAATGAAAATCCACTCCTCTCATTAGCAGAGCTGTAGTACAAAATTATACCCAATTGGTACTGCTATTATCTTTTAAAACTTTTATCAATAAAAATTGTAGATATTTATTTCCTTGCTTATAAGTACTACCTAAATAATAGACTCAATTTATCTTTTAACTTGCAAGGCCTAAAATATTTATTTTCTGGCCTTTTACAATGCTTGCTGACACCTAGACTAACTTTGTCCCCTTCTAATGTTTCTCTATACTCAACAAGATGGATACATTTGAAATATCTATCAGCTTAAAATACTTCATAGGATTCCCACTACCCTTAGAACTAAGACTGGCATTCTTAAAATACTCTTCTTTACTTTTCAATTATCATTTTGTACCATATTACTTAGTGCTTGATTTCAATTATACTAGACTTCCAATTATTCTTAGTCAACATATTCTATGCTGCCTCAGGGCATTTATACCTACAGTTCCTTCTGCATGAAATGCTATTTTCCCTCCTCTTACTTATTTACTATTATCAGAGTTTAGAGCTAAAGTAAACTGTCAATACTTTAGAGAAAACTTTTCTTATATCTCTGACTTGGTCAACTGCCCCACATTCATACACAGTATTTGATTGTGTAATACAAGTGTCTCGTATTTCTATGATCATATTATAATGAAAATTCACATTTATTTCTGTGTATTTTTGATTGATGGCTATCTCCCTTACTTCTTTGGAAAACTAAAATACCATTTGAACCGTAAGGGTACTAAAACTAAATTATTCTTTGTAGTATTTTCACAAGTGAAGGTTTAACTTTGTGTATTAAGTTATGAAAACCTTTTATTCAATTTTTTCTCTCCTGTCTTGCTTCTCTTACGGCAAGTCTTTTGTAGAATCTCTATTGCTGTTTTTAATGTATGTGCTCTCCTACCTCATAATTGTGGCATGAAAATTTTTATAGGGTAAACATGTTTTTCAAATTATTCCTTAGAGAGGTTATGTTTTCTTACAAACATGAAGGTCTGCACATAGTTTTGTATATTTATATAAACACACATTATATGCATAATTTAAAGAATCACTGAATCATCTCTAACTGAAGGAGTATGCCTGGCCTCTGTCATCATACATAGCTCTTAGAAGTAAACTATAGGAAGATAATGCATCATACCTGTGCCTGAAGAAAATTTGGGATCAGCAGTACAGTTTGGAGATTCAGGAACATCAATAATATTAATGGTCAAAACATGTCTAGAGAGCCTAGTATCAACTATCAGAAGAAACCTCATTGGATCTGTTTCATAATTAAAAATTTTGGTAGCAGTGATTACACCAGAACCTATGAAACAGATAAGCCACAAATTATAATTACCAACAGTACATAGAAACATAACTTTTGTATCTTACAAGATTTTGGAATTACAGATTTTAACTCCTTTAAAAAGAACTTAAATTGGAGATTATGTTGTCAACCCAAAGTCACACAATTAACAAGCATCATCTGAATCTTTAACTGAAGGAAAGGAGGAAAAAAAAAAAAAAGAAAGTTCTAAACATATTTCAGCTGCCTCACAAGGAAAAGATTCAAAATATACAAATGATAGAAAATATTAAATATTGACTTATTTTCTTTTCAAAATGTTTCAAGATTCAGACTTCTATTATTAGTAAACCATATATGTCTCTTGAAAGTTTTCATCCAAAATCATTTCCAAATATCACAGGACAATCAGTGACAGAGATAATATTATCATCACAGTACATGCCTACTTTTTATTAACACAGGAAAAAAAAAGTCTTTTGTTTCTGTTCAATCTCATTAATTATTATGAGTTTATCCCAAAGTCATAAAATAGATTTGACATCATTTTTTGCTGGCTCCTAGATAAACCGTATCACTGAGAATTCTGTTGTCAAAAGTGGCATATTGCCTTAAAAGGGATACTTTTTTTTTTTGAGACGGAGTCTCGCTCTGTCGCCCAGGCTGGAGTGCAGTGGCCAGATCTCAGCTCACTGCAAGCTCCGTCTCCCAGGTTTACGCCATTCTCCTGCCTCAGCCTCCCGAGTAGCTGGGACTACAGGCGCCAGCCACCTTGCCCGGCCAGTTTTTTGTATTTTTTAGTAGAGACGGGGTTTCACTGTGTTAGCCAGGATGGTCTTGATCTCCTGACCTTGTGATCCACCCGTCTCGGCCTCCCAAAGTGCTGGGATTACAGGCTTGAGCCACCGCGCCCGGCCAAAAGTGATACTTTTATATGCTACTTATTGCAACAATAATCACTTCCCTACTAGGTTAGACTAAGACCTGTATGTAAAACAATTAGCTGATTTAAGTGAAGATAAGAAAGAAAGTAAGGTTGTGCCCCATTATCCATATAGAATATACTCCAAGACCCCCAGTAGATTTGTAAAACCAAAAGTATATATGTAAATATATGTAAATATATGTAACAAATGTAATAAAAATATATGTAAATATATATGTAAATCAAATATATATGTAAAACCATAGTATATACAGAACACTGTATATACTATATTTTTTCCTATACATATATACATACCTATAATAAAGTTAAATTTATAAATTAGGCATGGTAAGAGATTAACAACAATAATAAAATAGAAGAATTATAACCATATACCCTAATAAACATCATGAGAATGTTCTCTCTCTGAAAATATCTTATATTAATAAATATAGGCCAGTCACAGTGGCTCATGCCTATAATACCAAAACTTTGAAAGGCTGAGGTGGAAGGATTTCTTGAGACCAGGAGTTCAAGACCAGCCTGAGCAACATAGTATGACTCCATCTACACACACAAACACAAACAAACAAATAAAAAATTAGCTGGGCATGGTGGCATGTGCCTGTAGTCCCAGCTACTTGGGAGGCTAAGGAGGGAGGATTGTTTGACACCAGGAGTTTGAGGCTGCAGTGAGCTGCAATTGCACCACTGTACTCCAGCCTAGGCGACAGAGTGAGATCCTGTCTCAAAAAAATAAATAACCAACGTGATTGTCTATGGGTAACTAAAACTAGGAAAGTGAAACCATGGTAAAAGGGCAGTACTGTATAGATGAAGAAAAAAATACAGACACTAGTATAATTTTTTAAATTTTTGTTATTATTAGCAATAATAGGTCCACTTAATCTGGGCATTCTTTAAAGAATTTATATCAAGTTTTTAGCAAAGAAACAAATGTAATCATTGAGATTCTTTTTTTTTTGGATGACATTTAGCTCTTGTTGCCCAGGCTAGAGTGCAATGGTGCGACCTCAGCTCACCACAACCTCCCCCTCCTGAGTTCAAGTGATTCTTCTCAGTAGCTGAGATTACACAGGCATGCACCACCATGCCCAGCTAATTTTGTATTTTTAGTAGAGATGGGATTTCTCCATGTTGGTCAGGCTGGTCTTGAACTCCTGACCTCAGGTGATCTACCCGCCTCAGCCTCCCAAAGTGCTGGGATTACAGACGTGAGCCACTGTGACTGGCGAGATTCTTTCAGAAGTCCTGAGTCACAAAAGCTACTGATTAGAGGAAGAATAAAAATATTCTTAATTTTGAGAAAGCCAGTAATATGCATAGGCAATAGTTTATAAAACTATATATACTAACTTGTCTTAGCTAATGGATTTAATAGATACAAAATGTGAGTCTCACTGGAACAAATAAATTTCTTACACATTTTTGTCGAGTTTCCTTCTCAATCTTACAAAATAAGAATCAAGCAAAATCAAATCATAACAAAATGAATAACCCAATGCTGAATTTCTTCCGAACTGAAGTGCAGCTTATATGTCCCTTCTTAATAGCACAAGAAACGATCTCAAAATGCAACACTGGATCAAAGCTGGAGAAAACAGAATAGGTTCAACCACTGAATGGTTATTGATTATGACGTCTTCTGTTAAGTCTCCTCCAGCCAGATTAAAAGAACTAAAACTTGACTGAATAATCCTGTGGGCCTCCTTTCACTCCCAAGAAAGATTTTTTTACCCCTTATATTTGGTGTCAAGAATCCTAATTTACTGACAACGTATCAAACAACTTGTAGCACAGCACAAACAGCTGGATTCATCTGGGAGCTAGAGGGATAGGCTAAGAAAGGAAGAATTTTCTATAATGTGATATGATTTATGTTCCCGCCCAAATCTCATGTCGAATTATAATCCCCAGTGTTGACGGTGGAGCCTGGTGGGTGGTGACTGAATCATGGGGGCTGATTTTTCCTTTTGGTACTGTTGTCATAATGGAGTTCTCAGAAGATCTGGTTGTTTAAAAGTGTGTGGCACCTCCCCCTCTCTCTTCCTCCTGCTCTGGCCAGGTAAGATGTGCCTGCTTCCCCTTCATCTTCTGCAGCAATTTTAAGTTTCCTGAGGCCTCCCCAGGAGCCAAGCAGATGCTGCTATGCTTCCTGTACAATCGTGGAACCATGAGCCAATTAAACCTCTTTGATCTATCAATTACCCAGTCTCAGGTCTTTATTCATAGAAATGTGAGAATGGACTAATACAGTGATCCTAACTGGAACCTGTCTCTCCAGTGCTATATAGCACTACAACTTTGTAGATGAGTCACCAGTAATAGCATCAGAAGGCTTTGGCATCTTAAAGAAACCAAAGATAGACTTTGGTTAATTTAAAGGACATTGCTAGACTAGGTTTCAGAGGTTAACATAGACTTTCCATTGGAATAGACATGAACAAGCCTTTGGAATTCAGCCCTATGAATGAACTCAAGCAATAACAGTAGAATAATTATTCAGCCAACCCACAGAATTTTAAGAGATAAAACAGTGTTGTTTGAAGCCACTATGTTTTGAGGTGGTTTGTTATGCAGCACCAGAAAACAAATACAGGAGGCACGCAGATCTGGAGTTGGGTGAAGAATTAGAAATACAACTAAGAATTTATCAGCATAGGGGCATCCATGTGTATATTACATCAAGAGGACCAACAACTGAATCAGGCATAGTCCTTGTGCTCAAGGGATTCAATCAGGGAAATAAAACTATTCAAGAAAAATGGTTTAAAAATACATAAGAGGAGCATTTTCCCTAATGTTGAGAACAGGGTAGATGCTGAACTAAGGAAACTATTTCTGAACTAATACAGGAAAGATGTGAATGAGTCAGTCAGGAGAAGGAGAATAGAGGAGGCAGAAGACATGATATGTGCAAAGGCTCAGGGGAGAAGCAAGTTTTGCATTGGGAGATGTATATTTAGACTAAAATATAGAACATACAATGGGGAATATTATCTTTTCAGTCTGCAAAGATAAACAAGAGCCACATTTTAAAAATAATTGTGTGTCAGTTTAAAGAACTTGGATTTTACTTTGGGGGAAAATAGAAAGTTAGCAAAGAATTACAGGTGGTATCACCTATATATAGACAGCAAAAAATTGTGGGAATATGATCCTGTTTGTACATTAGTAAAATTACTTTCAGTGAAGAGAAAATTGTGAAGGAATTCTGAAAGGAAGGAATCAAGTGAGAACATTGGTGCAAAAATCTAGAAGAAGGGTGCTATGGTTTGGATGTTGTTTGTTTGTTCCCACCAAATCTCAAGCTGAAATTGATCCCCAGTGTGGTGGTGTTGGAAGGTGGGGTCTAGTGGGAGGTACTGGGGTCACTGGGGTAGATCTCTCATGCATGGCTTGGTGCCTTCTATGTGTGAGCTGTCCTTCTCATGAGACTGGATTAGTTATGAGGGAATGGATTAGTTTCCAGAGGGTGGGTTGTTATAAAGCCAGGATGCCACTCAGATTTTGTTCCTCTTCACACATGCCTGCTTCCCCTTTGACTTTCTCTGCCATGATATGATGCAGCATAAAAGCCCTCAGCAGATGCCAAGCAGATGCTGGTGTCATACCTCTTGCACAGCCTCCATAAGCATGAGCCAATCTAACCTCTTTTCTTTACGAATAACCTAATCTCAGGAGTTCCTTCACAGCAACACAAAATACACTAAGACAAGAGCTTATAAGGATGTGACATGAGATAGTAATCATAGACATGCGATAAACATACCAAGGATTTAAAATCTATAGAATTTGGTGAATGACTGGAAGCAGAAGGTGTGATAGAAGGAGTCAGTAAGGCATGCCTGTCACAGAGTTTTCTGAAGGGTAGATGGCAGCAAGGCTACCATACATGATGGTGTTTATGATGTCCTGCAAAATAGTAGATGATGACTGGGGGCGAGAGTAGCTGAGGACTACATGCCTTAGTGCTTGACTGCATCTGCTCTGAAGAGAGCTGTTTTACATAATTCACACAAAGGTTATATTAGAAGCAGGTTTTTGGAGAAAATAATCTGTGCAGATTTGAATAATTCAATTTAAAATATTTGAGAATATTTCTATAAAGTAGATATATTGGTCTGAAGTTAAGTCATAGTGTTTGAGCTTTGTGTGTGTGTGTGTGTGTGTATAATTCAGATAATCAGAATATATATTTAATTATTGTTAAGGGATACATACATGGGTTTGTAGTCAAGGGATAAATGTAAGGTAAACTGTGTAGAATATGGAGAGAAGAAAACCTAAGTACACCTGAATAACACAAACATGTACAGAATAAATGGAGGAAAAATTTAGGAGGAAGAAGAGGAGGGCAAGGACGAAGAGATATAAGGGGAAAACTAGCAGAGTATAGTGCCATAAGAATAACAAAATGAGCATGTTTCAAAACCTAAGGAGTGGTTTTCACCTCTAAATTTTAAAGAGAGGTTACATATAAGATGAAGACTTAAATATGGCATTGTTTTTAACAATAAAATATTGCTATGTATGGTGGCATGTCTTTTGAAGTGACCTGTCACAACTCTGTTCAAAAATAAATGGAAAGTGTAGGAGTAAGGAAAACGTAGAGAACTCTAAAAATATTTAACCAGTTAGATGAAATGCCAGATGTTCTATAAAATGTCAAAAAGAAGTCAGTAAAAGAAAAGAGACATAGGGCAAGAGTGAATTTTATTAAGATAGGGAAGACTTATAAGATTAGTTGAAAGTTATTGAAAATAATCAGTAGAGAAGAACAGAAAATATAGGAAAAGGGGATAATCAGTATAGAAAGAAATATGAGGAGTGGGGATATGGAACTCAACCAAACTGAAAGGAATGAAAGTAGACAAAGGAAGGCGCATGAATCTTCTTTTGCAGCAGAAGAGCAAAAGGAAGGAAATCATTGCAAATAACTAATTATATATAGGAAATAGCCTAAGAAATTTCCCTCTTGACTGTTTGTAATTTTCCTCAAATTTGTAAGCTGATTTTATCTGCCAAGAGAAAAGGTTTTAGGTGAATAAGAGATTTGAGATGAGACTGGAGAAATTCTAATATAACCAACTTGGCAAATTAAAGAGAGCTCTAACCAGAAAATTTTGAAGAACTACCAAAAGCATTTAAGACCAAGCAAAATCTAGAGTGAACAAGCTGGCTCATGTGATTTTTTTCCAACAATATCCATAAGCTTAGGCACATCAATAATTGGGTCTCAAATTGGAGTTTTCATGGGTAAAGTTTACAGAAGAAGTACAGGACAAATTATCTGAAGATATTGTCCAGGAAGGGTTAAAAGATAGATCATACTGACAGATACAGAAGTAAAGAGAAGTGGTGATGATAGAGAGCAAAAGAATAAATCAATGGATTGTTGACTTCAGAGATGAAGCATCTATCCCTTGACTACAATTAAAATGTAGAGATGATAAAATGCATAGTGAGGATAACTGAATAAAAATACGAAGTAATCTTGTTCTGGGTGCTGATAAAGTTCTGACTGCAGCCATGGCAGTGTATGGATGGAAGTAAATTTTCAAGTCACTGAGATTTAAGTAGAGAGATTTACACCAAATAAAGTAAAGGGCCTGAGAATTTGGAGAGCTGGAGAGGCCAAAATGTGAATATCAAAATAGCCTAAAAGATGGTGGCCAGATCTGAGACAGAGAGAAACACTGTGAGTGATATATTCAAGTCCCCAGGACTCAATGGAGAGTGATTAGTACGGTTTGGTAAGGAGCCAGATATACTGAGCTTCAGTTGAGCAAGGGAGTTTCCAAAGAGGATCAGGGTAATGGTCAGGAATCAGCTTTGCGGAGTGAAAAGAATGCCGTCTCCCCACTTCCTGACCCAGAGATATGAGATGTGTGGGAGAATGAGTAACATCAGTTTGAGGCATGCTGCGGTCATCCCATAGGACAGCAAATTTCAGTTAAAGTCAAGAGGTAGGGAAATGTCGCAAAATAGGTTGAGAAAGTAGGGGATTTTATTTGTCTATTTATTTACCATATAAAAGTCATGACCATTTCACAGGGCACCACTGAAAGGCATGAGAACGCAAGGAGCTTGAGACATTAGTTTAAGGGGCACATATTTTCCATATAATCAGATTCAGATATTTCTATACTATTAGGTAAGTGTTATGTAAAGAGGATGGGAGATTCAGCTGGGAGTCAGGCCAAGGTTTGTAGTATCACTTCTAGCAGAGGACAAATAGGAAAAAAAATGTCCTGGGTCAGAATGGCAGGCAAACCAGCCGTCTGAGACGATGGGCCTTATTGCAGTCTAACTACCGGAAATCAGCAACTCTCCTACTAAAGGAAGGTTTCCAGTATCTGATCCTAGTCAGAAGGAAACAGTTGTTCAGATTTTATTCAAAATTTGGGGTTTCAAGCACAGTCCTGTAGACAGAGAAAAGGGAGCAGGTGAATCAATAGAAGTTGGAATTGACATCTGTAGAAAAGAGTGAGCTTGTTCTATGTGTGTGGAGTTGTGTTCAGCCACTGGTAAATCATTCCGGTGAGGTGACACTGGGTGGTGAGTAAGACATAAAATTATTTTGTTTTAAAACCATTTTGTTAAATTTATAAAAATCACGTCCAGCAATATTTTGACATTTTCTGAGAATGCCTCACAAATAAACACACACACATTTTTACAAGTATCTGAAATGTACATAAAACGGCTATGCTACCTTATATCTCATTTCAGAATTAACCTCTAATTAAAATTGTATATAACTGTAGAAATCATACACTGAGGAAAAAACATCGCAGTAAGAAAATAGGTTGATCTTATGTCAGAGGACATCAGAAACATCATTTGCATTTGCAATTTAGCACTGGTTGGATTCTTAATTGTGAAAACAAATACTTTTTTGTTTTTTTCTTTGTTTTAAATGCGAGACACTGTCCCACTTTTTCATTGAACCTACTGAGAGTCTACTATCCAGCCACTTGGTTAGGCACAGGATGATGTGAGGAGTACAATGTATTTTCTGCCTTCATGGACTAATGTATTAATACTTCTTCTTGGGAAAAATTCCAGTCCACGGTCAGTTATCAAGCACTGACAATATCAGGGTTGGTAGTCAGCAAACCAGGATTTGTTTTGGAGAAAACTAATGTAGAACTTCATCATCTTTCGCTATGTTCACAGATCAAACTCAGTTGATGCAACTATCCACCCTAAAGTGTCATCCATCACTAACGTGGGCACTGCAATTCCCCACAAGCACTTTGGAAGAAAACAGGCAAAGTCAACCTAAAATTGGCTATAGTATTTTGGCTAGGGGTTCTTTTAAAAGGGGACACAATCTTAGCATTTAGTTAGTTAATTTTTAATGTAATTTCAAACAATTAGATTATGAGCCAAGGATGATAAACAATGCAAGGTAAACAGAGCTACCATATCGTGATTTTATTTAGTGATACTGATCTAGTTTTTAAGCCACATGGATGTAAAACTTAATAAATGATATTATTTATGATGTTTATCTTTACTGCACCAAAACTAAAACATTTTAAAACAAAAAATAAGTATTAATTATTTGTCTTGAAATTGGTACAAACATATCTATCTTCACTTTATTATCTTTTCGCCTTAAAGGAACAATTTTGGCCAAACTTTTCAGATCTTAAATTTAGGACTGTTAAGAAATAATTTTCAAATGTGATGATGCTTAAAATAATTTTTGAAATTCAGTGATGGGGTAGATCTAGGTCAGGAAATTGAAAGTTTTCTAATGGTATGAGACATAGGAGACAAGGTGATTTATTTTATTATTTAAACCAAGGTTAATTTTTAGTTTTTAGTTCACTTTATTTATTTATTTAAGCCAAGGTTAATGTTTAGCTTTCATTGTTTAAATGCACTAGAAAATTAAGTTTGCACAGGGATTGTTTTAAAATAAATAAAAGAGCTATGCTAACCCACAGATGACCTTTGTTGGTAGTATCCCTTTATTTTCATATAAAGTTTAATGTTTGAAAAGTTATCATTGTTATAAAGCAAAATTATCTCTTCCTATTCTAATATTATTATCATGTATTTCAGGCATGTACTTGAAAACAAGTATAAGAGAGGACATAAGAAAATCACATAGATAATGCATTTGCTTGATTGACTAACATAATCACTGGGTTTCATAATAAGTGCTTATGGAATAATGGGAAGTTTTATAAAGTGCTGGCCTTGCATATATCTTAGAATGCCAGTTTAATAAAGTGTGTTTACATGCATTATATACATAGATGTAGAGACAAATGTATAGACAATGGATATATCCTCTTTCCTATTTTTCAAAGAATATCTTTTTTCCTAAAAAGAATGAGATGACTCTCATGTCATTTTTACGAAAAAAAAATTTATGTTTTCAGGAAACAACACTTGTAACAATGTTGTAATATCACAAATATGGGGCAAGGTGGGAATGGGAAGCCCCCTTAGAAATTGTGTTGAATTTATGTGATTATCTGCAGGAAATTTTGACCAAGAAATCTAATGTACCACTTGGGTTCAACAAAATAATTTTCTTTACAGTCTAAACCTTAAATGTGTTCTCACTCATATGTGGAAGCTAAAAAATAGTGATCTCATGGAAGTAATAAGTAGAACAGAGGATACTAGAGACAGGCAGGGATAGCAGGAAGGGAAGGAAGAATAGGGAGAGACTTGTTAAAAGCTACAAAATTGCAGCTAGGTAGAAGGAATAAGTTCTGGTGTTAAGCACTGGTACTAAGCACTGTAGTATGGCTATAGTTAACAATAATATATAGTTTCAAATAGCTAGAAGGAGGATATTGAATATTCCAGACACAAAGAAGTGATAAAGGTGTGAGATGATAGATATGCTAATTATTCTGATCTGATCACTAAACATTATATGTGTGGAAACATTATGTACCCCATAAATATGTACAATTATTATCTGTCAATTTTAAAAATAAAATTAAAAGTAATAACTATAAAGCAAATAAAATATAAATGTCACAGTTACTTACTTGCATCGATGACAAAATCTTTTGTTTTATTCAGAAAACGGTAGACATCTCCCTTTCCAGCCACATCTTTATCATAAGCACGACTTAGTTGTGTTCCAGGAAGCATATTTTCAGGCAAATTTACTGGGTTAATTAAAATCTGAATTTCTGTTTTCATGTATGAAAACACTGAAGAGATAACACAGAAAGACTTCTTAATACCAAGAAAAAATATAAAAGTGAACAATTTTATCAATAATCAATATTTTATCAATATTCCATCTTGTCTTGATAATTAAGCTGAAATCGGTAAAAAGTTTCATCTAAAACTGAGTAAAGTTTTTTTCTTTAATAATATCAATAGTGTTTCAGTGATGAACTGTGTATAACAAACTTGCAGAAAATAAGTTTAGATCCCAGCTTTTAATTACTTTAGTTTATTCTTTGTTCATAATGAATTTAACAATTATCAGCAGAATGGTTATTTCAAAAGAGAATTTTGCTAATTCTCCTTCAGTTTATTGACCATTGCAGTGAAAATCATCACATGCTCACATAAGCTAATTTTATTAAATATGAAGCTTGTTGTATTTACAATTTAAGAATGCTAATTGAAAAAATAAAGGAAAAACCTTTCTCTTTAATTTGCTTAATTATTTCATTGCTTTCTCTTTTAGAAAGAAAAGGTCCTGTTTTGGATTTAGCTTGTGAGTCTTGTACAATATACATTGATGCCGTATCAATAGTGGAAAACAGAAATAGGCATATTCTGAAACTCATTCCCAGAATATGTAATATGACTAAAAGGAAATAATAGATTATAAGAAATATCTAAAACAATAACTAAAATGGAAAATATTAATAACTGATAAATAGTATTTTATACGCCTTTTGGTTATAAAAAATATTTTTACATAGCAAATTACTCTATAAAAAAGAAGACCCTTACTGAAAAAAAAAATACCCAAAGTAGAATCCTGTCTAAAATAATCCAAGATTAAGAGTTGAGTTTTTTGTTCAATATCACTTTCTCTCTCTCTCTCACACACACACACATACACACAAACAACAAGAATGAAAATGAGAAATAAATATTCAATGAATTAAAAGGATCTCAGCAGGGATTCAAATTCCATAACTAACAATTAAACTTAGTTTCCTTAAAACAAATGAAAATCAAATTTATATAAACCTGTGCATATTAATAAAGTCTTGAAGATGTTCATATTTAGACCAGCTCCCCATTTGCCCTTAGCAATGTCTACAAACAAGTGCATGGCTTTGGCTATTTATACAAATTCAATCTTTACACAAGTTAAGCCAACAAGTCAATACATTGTTACTCAATATTGAAGCCAATAGTTTTATTCTATTTAATTGAGTGATTATGCACATAGGTCATATTTCAGCTTCTGTTTCTGTTTCCCGTTTGTACCTGGTAAGAAGATTGTCAGCAAGGCTAGGATCATTACATAGCAACAATTTAAAACATAAGTCTTTAGAGTTGACGAGGAGTAACCTATGGAAAATTTTGGCAAGAAGTTCAGGTGATTTAATTTTAAACCCTGTTTACCTAATAGAAGCTGTTCTGCAAGTAGAATAAAGAATTATTTTTAATATGACTGCATACATATTTGCAAACCCTGAGATGATTTAGTATTATTTCTGAGTGCAACTAGTTGTATACTCACCATTCTACTGTTGGCTGAGTAACTCCCAAGTTAAACAAGACCCACTCTTAGGTAATTTATAACCTAGCAAAGATAATGGCTGGATAAAAAATGGCTATGCCACAACAGAGTGGGTAACATGTTTCAGTAAAATAACACGAAAGTTCAGAAAAGGATGGAAACACTTCCAAAAGAGGACGAAAGAGAGAAACCTTCGAAGAAGTGGTGGCTTTTAAAAAATGAGGCTTTGAGGCTTTGAAGCACCAAAGTCTTGATAACAGCATCCTATTAGAAAAATAGTTTTCAGTGTGTTTCTCTCAATATATGTGCATTTCTATATTCATAAATTATTTAAATGCACCACAGCAGGATATATTTTGTACGCTCATGAAATACACATAAAAACTAGAATAAATGCAAAGGAATGATATAAATGTGGAAAATATTGTATTATCTTATGCTATACCTATCACATCATATTATATTGCAAATGATATAAATATACCACAGTAAATGTTTTCTGTTTCTAAAATGTTATAAACATTTTATAGTACTTATTATTTTATTAATTTTCATGAGATGACAAAGATAGATCAAATAGTTTTAAAACTCATTTGATGCATTAATTATACAATATTAAATAACATACATATATTTGTATAATAAAGTACTTAATATTTATTTCATAATACTTGGAGTGGAAAAAATTAATATGTTTTATTCTTGTTGAAAACATGATTTTACATTATATGAGATTACATGTTCATAGCAAAGACCAAAGTTCAGTTTATGTTCATACTCAGTGGCTCTTAAAGATACAAAGGATCCCTAACATCCCTCACAAATATAACTAAATAGAAACACATCATTTTATACTTAATAAATCATAAACTCTTTTTTTGGTTTTATCTACCAACACTAAAAAGTATTGAATAAAGCCAGTTGTAAAATATTCTTCATCCTTGATGTCAATCCGATTTTATTTCAAATCAATTGGATACTATTTCATTTTACATTTTTACTAGTTTAAAACCTACTGACATTTTTTATGTGGAATATTTTTACGCTGATTAGAAAATTCTGTTTTCCGGTACATGTAGGCAGATAAGTGTTTGTGGAGGTGACACAACTGTAGTGGTTTGAAGTCTAGAATGATGGAAACATTTTCAAATAAGCCTCTCCATACGGAGTTTCTTTCAGATGACAATTGCTTCCTTATTCATCGGTAAATGCCAGAATAATCTTTATGGGACTGATAAAGTACTCATTATTGCCTTTCATGAAGCAATTGTATATTATAAAATATTTTAAATAAATGTCATAGTCTTTATTGTATTATTAAATTGTATTTGTTTAATAATAAATTAACAAAGTTGGAAAACTTGTCCTTTTCTAACGGAAAAATATGTAGTTCATCCTTAAATTTGACAATTCTATAAACACGATGCCAAGGGATCACAAACAAATATGTAGGGTACAAAATATTTTCATTATTATGCTTTATCTCTTTATATAACTTTATGATTCTTAGGGATCTGGGTTTTGTTTTGTTTCCCAAGTATAAATAATTCTCATTTTAGTAAGGAAGTATAAAACATTGAATTCTACATCTTTAAACACTATTGTTTCAAGAATCAGTCGAATCAGTCTGGTCTCTTCATAGCGCCGGCATGTCCAATACTTCCCCGACTAAGTTTTTCTTCATTGGTGGTAAATCAAGTCTGCATTCTGCACTGTAATTTTCTTCTGGCTTTTTAATAAAATTATCTATCGCTGCTTTTGCTTTTGTTTGCATTATCTTGCCGCTAAAATTTTTGAGTAACGATTCTGGTTGTTCTTGCATTGTTTAGATTGCGGTGCTTGTTGTACTTTGTATATTCTTTATTTTTGACCCCACCGCGCTCTACCCAGCACCGCGCCGACAAAGTGGTTCTTCAAAGCAAAACACTACGGCGGTTGCCGGTGACCAGCAGCCACCGCCTCCCAGAGTCTACAGGGGCCTCTCCAGCCGCCACCTCGGCCATCCCTATGGCCCTCAGGACCTCTTCTATTCACCTCCTCCGCCGGCCTCCTCTCTGGTGCCCGGGACACCGACCAGCTTCACCAGCTAGCAGCGACCCAGGCAGAGGTCTGGGAGGCTTCTCTTTGGAGAGACATTGTTCCAAGAATGGGCGCGTCCGACGTCGTTCCCGTCCGGCTCTGCACCATCTGACAGTGCGGTTGTAAGACTCGAGTGCGATCCGTGTTTAATGACTGCTTTCCACTTCTGGCTTAAATTTTCACATCTTTTCTGTAATAAACTTTCTTATGAATATTGTAAATTAATGTATTTCATACATGATGCTATTTCTATAAAGTAATTCTTAAACTCTTTGTTTGCTTGAATTCTGGTCAAACAACCATTATATAAAATTACCCTTCAGTTTTCCCCATGAATTATAAATTCTATTTTCTTTCCAGTAGTCACTTTTGGATGAGACCATGTTTTGCTTAGCGAATGTTTCCTTTAGTAGTTCAAAGAAAGTGATACTTTTTCATTATTAAAATATAATATTGCAGATATCATAAGACATGTTTAAAACCTGAACTTTCATTCAACTATAGAGCAAATTTTTCACTCTAAATGATTAATTCTAATCAGTTTCCTAACATTTCTCTGTATCTTACAAAAATGTGATAGCGAGCAATACGTTTTACTTTGTCTTTTATTTCACATCATCTCTTTTAGCCAATTTCCACTGTAGGAAGAAAATTTATTACCTCAGTCAAATGTGAACTTCTGTCTTCCGCTATTTATTTATTGCTGAATTGGTAAAATTTTGTCAGGTTCAAAATGTACACATAATTTATAACATTGCTAAAATATTGTATAATTTTGACTTCATGTTCTGGGTGCTAAATTTTAACATTTTGCCACCTGTGATATATTCATGCTACCATGAGCAAAAATCTCCAGGGAAAATGTATACTAACATTAAAATTCATTATTAACAATAGTGTATGTAAATATTTACTGCAATGATTTCTTCTGAATAATTTTGAATGTTGTTTGGCCAACTTCTGGGTAGATCAACTTTTAGCTCCTAACCCTAGAGGTAAGCATGCCCAGTACCATTTATTTACCCCAACTCCCTCCGCACAAACCTTTTTTATCCTCATTCTGGCCTAATTGAATTTAAATTTCATTTTTATTTAGTGAAGAGAGATTTAAACAAGATTATATAATACATAAATCCAGTTCAACTGCATTTCTATGAAGTCTAAATGATTGCAATATGCTGAACATGAACAAGCGTGGGATAATTTCCTTATCTGTGCAAAACTCCCACCCTGCCTTCTACTTGTAAATGTTTGACATGAGAACGCCATAAGAATGCCAATACCTATGTAAATATTAAAGCTTAGTTTTTTTCTTGTATTTGAGATTTTAAAAGAATAAATGTAAATAGAAGTTCTAATATTTCCTTCTCGCACCAAAATAAATCATTTAACACACTGTCTTGTGTATAAAAATCACATTTTGGAAAATGCTAATATTTATGAAATATTGCACCAGTAAATACTTGCTAGTTTATTCATTTAGCAATGTATATATTCATATAATAAATGGAAGATGAAAAGGGAGAAATGAGACATTGGTGGAGAAGGTAGCATGATCAAAAGTAGGATAGCAGGAAAATTTTTGTTTAATAAAATTCACAGACGGTTTTCATTATTTGTTTTTGAGAAAGGCTGCAACATGACCACAAATGCATTTCAGAAAGATTCACATGGAAGGACACCGAGGGTTGAGAAAATGGATGATGAGAAAATGGAGGAGCGGATGGTAGATTTATAACTTTCTATGTGAGAGGTAATGAGTGCAAAAAACAAGATGTCAGGAACATATAAAGATACTCACACACTTTATACTTGTAAAACAATCTCTGGCATGTGAAATATATATTTATATCATAAATAATCATATATCCATATAAAGTACTTGCTTTATACAGTATTGCAGGACTATAAAGATGCCTGTGTAAGCTGAAATTGTGCAAATCAATCTTAATAATCCATAGGGAAAATCATAATGGTTACAGTATTTTTTAAAATTTGTCAAAACATTAAAATTTTATTATAGCTTAGAAATTGATAGAGGTGAAAGAAATAGTAAAACAAATATTTAGCTGATACACGGTAAATGAGAATTAAAATGTTTTATTTCTTTGTTAAGAAGGATATTTCAAGAGTAGTTCAAGCAGTGCTTGCTGTCCGCTACGGAGCAAGGATCTTTTCTGGGCCTTAGCAAATCATCCTATTCCTTTTTAGGTTTGGATCAGCTTCCCACATTTTACTATTTGCACTTTCAGTGTTGTAAAGTATCTTTGAGTTTCCTTAATGTGAAGTTTTTTGACAATGTCACTTCCTCCGGGACATCATTATCCTTTTAAGCACAACCACTTTAATTTTGGTTTATGCCACCTTCACTAAGTTCTTCTGGCTGCAAACCTGATGTTTCTCAAACAGTGGCAGTGCCAACATTCCCACAATCAGGGATTTTTTTCTTTTTTTTCCTATTAACTCCATTTATGTTAACTTAGAATCCTGAAAAGTTATTTTCACAGTGTGGTAAATGTTTCTGCAATACTTCATGAATATTACTCGGTTTACTTTCTGAATATCCTCATGATTTCTAATGCTTGCTTTAAATCATATTTATCCAAAGACGAGCTAAGGTTAATTGCTTGATCTTCAGTTGTAGTGTCAATGGCTTGTCTGAAAATTCATCTAAAGTTATAGGCTCTAAAAGTTGAAATAATTCCTTGGTCTATCCACTGACTGACTTAATAAAGTTGAGTTTGGTGATAAAATACAAATTTTTGCATCATGACCTTAAGAAATTCAGGGTGACCTGGAGCATTATCCATCCATAATAGTTCTTTAAAAGTTAAATTATTTTGGCAACAGTATCTCTCTACTGCTTAGAACAAACAAGGGTGTATATGATTCAAGGAATCACAGTGCTAGAAAAATACACTGAAGCATACTCATCCTTCAACTGTGGCATCATAAACTACCAAAGAGTGATAGCTTTTATACTTTGATAAAAATAAATTCCACACAGTCTTATTAAACATACAATAAAATAAAATAATCTTCCATATGGCAGTGGAATAGAACTTAGCTTAGATTACCCAGGTCAAGTTCTCGGAAATGTTTGCATTTCGAGAATTCCATGGGATTTCAAGTGTGTAAAGTAGAAATGGTGGGATAAGCTCTCCTTCCTGGGCAAAGATCAGGTAGACTTAATGTCCCTTATAAAACATTGGCATTCCCTAAGCCCCAAATTCCTCTTCTCTAACCCAACCCATGGTCATGTGCAAGCATCACTTGGCCCTCTTTGCCTTACTTTTTAGGATTTGGGACTGAAGGAACCAGTGTGAATGATGGCACTCTGGCTTCTGCAATTCCTGTGAATAACAATAATAATAATGTCCTGTGTATCTGACCCCAAAGTCTTATGTCTTGTACCAGTATACATGAACCTGTGGGAAGTCAACCTCTCAGCTTGCAAATAAGGCAAAATCTCAGACCCTTCATATTTCTTGCCAGAAGTAACTCATTATTTTTCTAGTCACCAAAGCATATTTTGTGAATGCATAAACCAACCCCAGGTCAAAACCTGTAGAAGAGAAATCATTTCAGATGTGTGCTATGCCTTAATGGCAGAATGCTACCAACTCCAAAGTCTGACACATTTTCAGGGAAGAGGTAAAGCATCACACTTGCAATCAAAAGTACCAGATGTTTTAAAAAAGCTATTTTATCTATGCACATAGTTTAACTTCCCCTAGAAATCTTTTTTTTTTCATTTATAATATGTGGAAAGTTATAACTACCTCAGAGCTGTTATGAATATATGAGGTAATGCATAAAAGGAATTAGCACAATACGGTATATATGAGAAACACTCATCAAATATTTTATATTGCTTTAGAGTTACTTAGGATACCTCATTAAATAAGTCAAAGTCTAGAAAGGAATTTTGTAGACCCTCATATTGAACGCCCCCATGGGATTGTGATTTGAATATTTTAGGAAGTAACCTATCCTATTCTGAGTTCTGTTCTCCATCAACACTAGCAATAAGATTCCTACGTAATGTTATAAAGCTTTCCCTGAAGAATTAAAGCATCTTTACATGTGTATATACAGGGACCTCTTATGAATGGCTGGTAACTGGAGATGGTTGCCGGCATGGTGCAATCCATCCTCCATATCTACCATCAAATAGTTGTAATTTACAAGCCTGATTATGTCATTTTTATACTAAAACTTTCTTCCTACAGAAGAGAGAGTCCAAACCACTTAGCATGCAGTATTTTACATTTTACTTATTTCTTTTCCCTTCTAATGTACCACACATTCAGCGAATTCAATGCTTTTTCATATTCTCTTCCATACTTGCATTACAGATATGATTCTATGCCCAGAAATGCATCACTCTCATTACTTTCTTGTGAAACTTTACAAATTCTTTAGGAACCAGATCAAATGTCACTTCCTTAGTGAAGGCATTCATGACATCCCCAGGATATTTAGACATTCCCTCCCTCTACTATTACCCCAAAGTGTTCTGTGCACTCTCCTATGGCATTTGTTCTATGTAGTGTAATGCTCTGTTTACATGAATTTTTTCCTATTTGTCTAGCTTGTGTTTGTGTTTCCAGTGCTGAGGACAAGGAAAGGCTTGTTATATCAATGAACGAATAAACAAGATTTTGTCTATCATGATATTCTAGATTAAGTTCTATCATGAGAGTTTACTCCCTTTGAGTCTTAAGCATGTATATTCTCTTAGAATCTGATATTAAAATCCCAAGCTCTTTGTCAAGTACGTTCTACCAGACACACTGCTGTCCCACGCTCTTGGAAATGACCATTCTCTCTGCCTGGAAAATTCTTACCTTAGATGTTCACATGTCTTGGGTCATCAACTCCTTCAAATTTTTGCTCAATTATCATTTTCTCATTGAAATTTACCTGCATCATCTGATTTAAATAGGAACTCCTCTTTTTTCCCATTCCTTTTTCCCTATCTTGTTTTCTTCCATAGAATTTATCATCCTTTAACATACTATGCAATTGTTTAAAGTATAATATCTATTGTCTATGTACACTCACTACTATGTCAACAGTTTTCGGGAAGGTTTCAGGGAAGGGTTGTAGTAGTTTTCTTTTTTTTTTTTTTTCAAGGAGGCATTTTCAGTAACTGTAAGAATGTCAGGTTCAATCATTATTTGGAACAGTAACCATAAGGGACAAACTATGGTAAAGATTTTACATCACATTCTTTCTGAATTCAGTCTCCAATAAAAACTGGTCCAGAGAAAAGTGCAAGGATTTGATTTATGATATTGAAATAAATTTTGGAATGCCTCTAACAGATTTCATAGTTCTACCCAGGACCAGACAGATTTAGAGATTTGTATGCTTATATAATAGGTGTGTATGTATGTATGTATGTATGTATGTGAGATATATATGAGGGAACTTCAAAAGTTTATGGAAAATGGAATTAAAATACTAAAATAAAATATAAACGTTATTTGTCAACATCAACTTCATCACGTTCCAGATACTTTTGTAAGCAATAATACCAGCCATTTAGTCCACCCGTAAAGAACTGAGGGTCCTGGGAATTTAACCATGTCAATGCAGTCTTTTTTACATTATTAACTGAGGAAAAAATGAGTGCCCTTTACAGATTTTTAAGAATAGGAAACAAAAACAAGTCAGAGGAGCCAAGTCAGAACCGTAAGGTGGATGACTAATGATTTGTTATCGAAACTCTCACAAAATTGCTCTTGTTTGAACAGAGTGTGACAAGGAGCATTGTAGTAGTGAAGAAGGACTCCCTGGTGAAGTTTCCCCGGGAATTTTTCTGCTGAAGCTTCAGCTAGCTTTCTCAAAACACTCTCATACCAAGCAGATGTTATCGTTCTGTGGCCCTCCAGGAAGTCAATGAGCAAAAATGCCTTGAGCATCCCCCAAAAATTCTTGCATGACCTTTGCTGTTGACTGATCTGCTTTTGCTTTGACTGGACCACTGCCACCTCTTGGTAGCCATTGTTTTTATTGTTCTTTGTCTTCAGTTCACTGGTAAAGCTATATTTTATCTCCTATCACTACTCTTTTAAGAAATGCTTCCTAATCCCACTTTTTAAAAATTTTCATTAAAAGCTCTGCTCTTGTCTGCAACAGACCCAGGCACAACAGTTTTAGCACCTATCGAGTGAAAGGTTTGCTGTTTTAATTTTTCCACAAAATGTGTGGTAAACGAAATGAGATGTCCATGGTATTGGCTATTGTTTGTGCTATTAATCATCAGTCCTCTTCAGTCAGGTCATGGACAAGATTAATTTTTTTTCTTACGAATTGATGTGGACAGTCTGCGTCTTCGGGCTTCATTTTCAGTATCATCTCATTACTTCTTAAAATGAGTTATCCATTTGCAAACTGCGGATTTCTTTGAGGCATTGTCCCTATACATTTTTGGAAAGCATCAATGATTTCACAATTCTTACACTAAAACTTCATCACATATTTGATGTTTTTGCTTTAATTTTGGTAGAATTCACACTGCTCTGATAAGGGCTCTTTTCAAACTGATGTATTACCTGTATTATCGTTTTGGGTGCCTCAAACCAGGTCCTGTTCAGATATATTATAGCAAATTAGCATGTAATTATTTTGATGCAAAAATATTTTGAAATCCATGCATTGATTTGTCATAATATACAGTTTCCATGAACTTTCTGAAGACCCCTCGTGTGTGTGTGTGTGTGTGTGTGTGTGTGTGTGTGTGTGTGTCTCAGAACTGTCAGACACTTTTGTAAGCGATGAAACCTGCCATTTAGTCCATCCCTAAAGAACTGAGAGTCCTAGGAATCTAACCATGTCAGTGCAGTCTTTTTTACATTATTAACTGAGGAAAAAATGAGTGTGCCTTTACAGGCTTTTAAGATTAGGAAATATAAAGAAGCCAGGGCAGCCAAATCAGAACTGTATATGTGCATGTGTATATATAAATTTGTACATTTATACCAAGTAGTGCAAGTATTAACATCTCTATTTAACATTATAAAAATGAAATATAAGTAAATAATATATCCAGTCTAACATTAAGTCATAAAACAATGTTTTTCCCTTTCATTGATTATTCATTTGCTCCTTCTAAAATACAGTCTAGTTATAAAATCGCCATGGATTTTTAAAGCATCTTTGAATGTCAAGAGCTAAGATAAGCAACAGAAGGGCATGCTAAAAACAGTCAATTAATTTGTACTTTCTGGTGAAGCAGGAAAGAACAGAGGAGAGAAGGGGAGGGAAAGGAGATGCCTGGCCCTATTACTCATCCTGAGTCACTGGTTGCGTGCCTGAAAAAGTACAGACCTTTCATGGGGAACTCAAGCTCTTTTGAACCAAAGGCTTAAGTAACCCTTGGAGAAAATGGTAGTTTATGCTTTCCGAATTATTATATAATCTTATTACTGGTATAAATTCCCATTCATTATATGAATTCTTTCACATAAGATATCAAACTAACATATATAGAAAGTTTAGTAAGAAACATTCTATTTCTCCTAGTTGATACGTTTATTAGGACCATAGTATTTTAGCAGTGCTATAAGACCATTCAGGTATTTGCTTGTTATTTGGTTGGTGAGTTTCAATAACTTTTTATTTTAAAATGCCCCCTAAACACTTCAAAGAACCTAAACTTCAAAAAATTGCTACTAATTTATCTCTGATAAAAAAAGGTATCCAGCTTAAAAAGCACTGTTTTGAGTTTTGTTTTTCCCGAATAGAGTGTTTACGTTGGCAGATGAGGAATGAAGGGCAAAATTGAGGGTAAATGATTTTTTTTCTCTTTTTGCTTTCTAAAAATGTTATTTTCAAGGTTTAATGATTTATGCAGTTTGGAAAAGTAGTCAGGCCTTGGATTCTTAGTTATCAAGCAGTATATGGATAACTCCATATACTGGAGTTATATCAAAATGAAAATTGAACAAAATTTTGCTGAAATTGAAGTAGGCAGTTTTAAAGAATCAAAGTTAATTATACTCGTCCCTCAAATTCCCAAGTTTATGATAACAAAATAACTCATCGATACTCTTACAAATTAGGCCTGAACATATGAACACAATCTTGGTCAATTTGGTATCAAATGGGTGATGAATCTAGTAGAACATGAGGCAAAGTGGCATTGTCTGGAGATGGAAAAAAGAATTATAACAGTCACCTCTAGCATTCTCATTTGCACATTAAAAAATCAAGACTACAAGGAAGATGTGTTGGACATTTCACTCCATTCTTGGAGAACTCAATTTATACATATGGCTTGATGGGGAACAGAACAGGAAGACTACTAGCCTCTTAGCAGTTCTATTACTTATAGCTTCTCGGAACCCCTCACTTGTCTTATTTTTAAAATGAAGATGATACCAATTTCCTCACAGGTTTTTAAACAATTTACTTATATATAAATATAAACCTATTTATTTGTATATTTTATACTATAGTATATATCTTTATATTTTAAAAATATTTGTATTTGTGTATATATATATGATATAGACAACACGCATATGACACCCTTGTCTCAGAGCTACTCAAAATTTTAAACTCCATTGTCTTTCTCTGCATTGTGAGTGAAAATTGTCTCTTTATCTTCCCCTTTATCATCTTAATCTTGCTCTTTGGAGCTACCTTTAAAAAGCTTCATTGCAATTATTTTCATTGTTTCATGAATTTGAAAAGGAATATCACAGTTTTACTTAATTGTTCATTTGTTCTATTCTCTAGGTTAAATATGACTAAGCCTGTAATTCTTTTTTAGCTGATATAATCTCAAATGCCCTCCAAAATATACGCATGTTTTTCAAAGCATATCTGCAGATTTCTTAAATGCAATGTACCAAACTGTACTTGGTTGTTTTGCAAATGAAAGTTGATTGGTTCAGAGTAGTATATAATCCTCTTGAGGTATACATTATACTTACATGATAACAGGGTAAGATTGCATCGACATCTTATTTTCTACTCCTTTGTTTGGATACTTCTATAAGAAAGACAAAATGGCTACTAATAACCATATTCAGAGATACTTAGGTTTGAGTCCTAGCTACATTGTCACAAAACCTAAAATGTATCTCATAATGTCTATTATATTATTTGAATAAATGGTGACTTTATTTAAGTCTCATTGTTCTCTTTTGTAAAATAGGTATTTAGGTTGTGCTAAGTATGGTGTCTGGCACATAGCACACACATTATGTGTGATATTAGCAGGAAATTATCATTTCTTAATTTCATTTGCAACATTATTATTATAAAGTATTCTAAGAAGCCACATCTTACAGCTAATTTACCTTTTTCCTTCTTGAAAAGGAACTCATCTTCATAAGTATAGTTTTAAAATACTCCCTCTCTTTTTAGTCAAGGGAATTTTAACCAGTGAAGCCTTTTCCTTGAAGATGGGGAAATCCATAATACACAGGAGGTATCTCTGATCAAACTCAGTATTTTCTGCCTTGGCCATCATGTATATTAAGATCGCATGCTCACTTTTCTTCCAATGGCATTAACTTTACTTAATCCTTGTTCTTGCAGATTCATATCCAAGATAGCAGCTCACCCTACTTACTCCCTTTACCTTCTTGAGAATCCTCTAAGACAAAATAAATATATAATAAATGCTCTTATTTTAGTAAAATATAATTCATACTCATATATATTTATTGCTATCTGAATTATCACATTTCCACATCACAAGTACTTCTTGTCTCTGACATAGTTTTGTGATCAAATCTTCATCATATCCTGTAGCTCACCTTTCAACTCGTCCTTTTAAATGGCTGACCCATTTACATTAATATCATACAGCCTACTGTATATTTGTATTTTCCTTCTTCTTAAAATTTTACCAAAATTTTCCCCACCATCCTATAGCTTTTTATATATGTGGATATTTTCTTGATACCAAATACAGTTATATTTTTTTGTGAGAAAAATCTGCCCTTTCTTTTAAATATTACAGGCATCAGCCCAGTATGACTAGTGTTAGTAATTTTCTAATTTCATATTTTTCCAGTGAGTATTTAGAGAAACTTGTAGATGTCTGAAACATACTTTCTGTCAATTACTGCTGTGACTATTGGTAAGATGACCATCCACCCTATCCTGGCATAATTACCAAGTGTTCTTTCACTCTCAAAATGACCATTTTGAAGGGTAAATTATGTAATTTCTCTTATTGGAAATATAAGTCTACTTAGAAATGTTATATTATATTGATAAAACTATTAAAAACAATATAAACTGAAGACATCTTCAATCATATATATAAGATTTCAAGGCTAATTGTCGACATTGTATTTATATTCTGATTTTAAAAAGAGTTCAATTACATATTAATTTTAGTGCAGACATTCTAAGGCAAGCAGCCATCAGACCCATTTACTAATATGTTAATGAGGAAGTGCATACATGTATATTGGTTGCACTATGACAACTCTCACAATATACGAGGATGATTATTATGGTGTCTATGCATTTCAAGATGTATTTGAGGAAAAGAGCCAAACATATACATATGAATAATATGCTAATAAATATAGATGTGATCATATGATCAATGTTCATATTTAGCAATATAATGTGTTCTGTAAGATATTGCTTATTCTCATAAATCTATATAGTTTGGTTTTCCACTACTCCCAATAACATCTTCTGCTCAAGCAGTATAGAACTTCTAGATCTTTTTTACAACTTCTTTTTGTTGTTCTAAACCACCTAGGTTATGTATACTGCACTTTCTGTGTCTTTTTCCTGTGGCAACTCCCACTTATCATTAAATATCATCCCCAGATGGAGTTAATTATTCCTTCCATTATCACTGCACTCCCTTCAAAAGCATTTTAATTGTCTGTTGATGTATTTCTTTCCTATCTCAAATTATGAGCACCTTGAAAGTAGGGATCATTCATTTTCATCATCATATTGTATGTCTTGCATACAATATGGAATTCAGCTAATAATGGAATATATGTGAATATATGAATCACATGAATGAATGAGTGAATAAATGAAAGTGTGAGTGACTTACTAAATGTGTAATGGTTATGAAATTTAGAGTACAACCAAATGTGAAGAATGCAGCCTTTTTATTTCCTACTTATAAAAATAATTGAGTGTCGACCAGGCGCGGTGGCTCAGGCCTGTAATCCCAGCACTTTGGGAGGCCGAGGTGGGCGGATCACCTGAGGTCGGGAGTTTGAGACCAGCCTGACCAACATGGAGAAATGAAACATGTCTTTACAAAAAATACAAAATTAGCTGGGTGTGGTGGCACATGCCTGTAATCCCAGCTACTCAGGAGGCTGAGCCAGGAGAATCGCCTGAAACCAGGGGACAGAAGTTGCATTGAGTCGAGATCATGCCATTGCACTCCAGCTTGGGCAACAAAAGCAAAACTCTGTCTCAACAATAATAACAACAACAACAATAATAATAACAATAATTGGGTGTCAAAGGGACCATATTTGGGTATTAAAGATTAGAAATCCATTTTCCTCCCAAGAAAAAAGTGAGCAAAATGATAATAATCAAAATCTGAAGTTTTCACTTAAAAATCCAAATTCCTAGCTTCCCTTGGAAAATCATAAGCTTTGGCAATACATAGTATGCATTCCTAAATGACAACCATTGGCTCAAGTTAAACAGCAGCTACTTCTTTGAGCACACAGTCCGCATCCCTATATTCTATATGGGATGTCTCATTTATTATTAGTGCATAAATTTACCACCCAGGATTCAGTGAGTTCTGTTAAAGCACTAACCTGGAATTGTTTTAAGTTAAACATCACCAATTTCAGTAAAAATGAGTGACAGGCATTTTAGGGAGGAGAAAAGGAATGGAGAAATATGTAAAACTGAGGCATATTTAATGAAAATAATGTAAAAGGCCTTGTCTGAAACGTAAAGGTAGCAAAATAGTGCAATGTTTAAGAGCCTGAATTTTAGATTTGGAGAACTGATCTAGAATTTTGCTAGATTGAACAAACTGCTTAATTTCATAGAGGTTAAGTTTCCTCATTAGAGAAATAGAAGCAATAATAATAGTTTAGATCTACCTCTTAGATTTGTTGGATTTGTTGCAAGGATTAAATACAACCATATATATGCAGGCTTGGTTGAGTGTAAAGGTTTTAGACATGCCTAGACATGCTCGGACATTTATGATAGCCTAAGACAACTCAAAGACATATATAGAGAAGGGCTACAGGAAGAAGGTGAAGGACAAGGGGGAAGGTTTCTGAGAGACAAGCATCAATGCCTGGAGCCACGTCTAACAGCCTCATCCACATTTTGCAACAGTACTTAGTGTAAACTGGACATCCCAAGGACCTATGCTGTCTTCCCTTCAAATGCGCATATTCTGTTTAGACACAGCAGTATCTTGCAGATAATTCACTGGGAGATGGTAGGCTTCATTGGAAGTGGTACAATAATGAGTAGAGATGGTGATACCCAGAAGCTGCCTAGCAGAAAAGAGGTAGTACAGCAATAGCAAGTGTCTTCATGAGTGCCAGTAAGACACTTCCAGAAACATATCTGAGGGTTACTTTATTAGGCAGCTAATATCCTTTGTGATAAGAAGAGACAAAGGACAGTAACACTTGTAAAACAGTAACTATGACTTTATCTGACAATTGCATTATATAGGTAACAAAATGCAAAGTGTGGTATTTTAATATTTGAAGAACTTGCTATGTATTCAGAATTCTCTGTGTAGCAGAGGTAACTTTGCATTCACCAACACCCATATCCTATTCTTCCTGATTCACAGTTACAGGACGTTTCTGAGTCCTTTATGTGTGGTTAGTGAACGTGGAAGTGCTGTACACAATTCCAGGCCTGTCACCTAAAAACCTCCAGAACGAGCCTATTCACTCTCTGTGATGATCAGACACAGAACCATCTTCAGAGATCTTTGAGCCCTACTTACTGGGAGAGCCACACAGTTTAATGAACTTGGGTCCCTAAATGACAATGCTGAAAACTACCCATCAAACACTAACATCTGCAATAGGCTTGAGTGAAAAAGAAATATCTGTTGTGTTAAGCCACTGGTATTTGGGGGTTACTTACCATAACAAATAAATGTAGTCACCCAAATATTCTGAAATACCATCTCTTCAGGTCATTTCAGTTATCTGAGTCTATGTAAACAAGAAAAAAATAATAGCCAGAGCTAGCTGAAACCAGAAACCACAAGCAGTCTTTGTTTACAAGTAAGTAGTTACTTGATCGATCCCACAACCATCATTATTTCCATCTTTGCATTGTCTACCTGAGAACTATCAAAAGCACTGCCTGACCTACTCTGTTCTCCGTCTGGAAGAAAGTAGACATATTCAAACTTCCATGACCATTTCTGCGGTATTGTTAAAAAATTAGTGCACACTCACAAACCTGTACTTTTCTTCCTAAAATAGGGTGTTGACCTCAAACAAAAACAGGTTTAGGCTACATCTACATGGGTGACCATGTGTGGCATAAAATAGATTTTCCAGCATGCGTTTATTTGGCAATGACTTAAAAGTGCAACCAGATGTTTTCATAGAGAACAGCTCTTTTAGCCACAAATGTTTCCAATTTAAATGCATTTGTTTTGACTCTATTTTGCTGCAGATGGAAAACATCCATTTTCTCTCTTTCCATTGGGGATAGACAGTGAACGTTGGCAAATCTCATAGAGAATGATTACCAGTGTCGACAAAACTTCGGTGAGAGCTGAATCTCCAGGAGAAAATTTTTAAAAGACAAGTTTGCATTTTAAACAGGTTGGCTCTTTTAAGACCATTTTCCCCCTCTAATTTGTACCATAAGTCTTAAACATCTGTATGTGTTTGATCCTAGGGAACTTACCTTACTTTTAAGTGATAAGTCAAACAGATCTATTCAGAATGACAGCATAGCTTCCGGGCGTGCCATTGATAGTTACTGCAAACAGATATTTCAGATTTTCTTATCAAAAGGCAAATTATGTAGGTGTGCTTTACTAAATTTTCTTGCAATTGGCAGGTTGAAAAATTACAAGAAGTTTAAATGTCTTATAAAAATAACATAAAAGGTTTTCTTATTTTTTCAAAAACAAACTAATGTGTACGTGACAGAGTATAAAATGATCTTGGCAAGAGTATCGATTTCTGTTTTAAGAAGCTGGGAGTTATATTTTAACTCATGAAATATAATGTTTTCTTTAACTAAATTATCCTTAACATTTGTTGTTTTAGTTTAACTCTATGATTTCTGAGAAGCTTCTTGAAAACAAGAAGATATTTTAAAATTTTATTTCCTGTTTTAGACATTTAAATGAGTAAAAAAGGTCCAAATACTGTTTTGAGCAGTAAAATTATTATTTTTCCCCTGGAAGAGTAAAATCTCTGTCAGCCAGACTGTAATACTTTCATAGACTGAGCACTGTGATATACATATGCTATTTTAAATATATAGACCCTGTAAGAAGGAGCTAGAAATGCTAAAATGAATATTAATTCTTGCATTAGTAATTAGACTGATGTAAGAACAATTGTCTGTTTTTCTCCTATGTCTTCCAACTTGCAAGTATTTCAGTTAAGATGTCATTCTTTGTGGAAAGTATTTACATCTATGTTTTCTTAGATTTTCTTCTAGAGAATATTAATTTTGTTAGATATCTTTTGATTACTTTATCTGTCATAGATATTCCAATGAATTTTCAGTAAATTAAAGTTCATCTTTTAAAAAACCACTTCACCCACTCTTCAAACTATGTTAATGAGTTAAGTATTCACCACCTACTACATAGTCACTTTGGCCTCATTATACAGGATATTGTTCTTACCAATGATTATCTACTGAGGGAAATCTGGGTTTCTCCTAGACCCCTGTTAAAGAGAGGAACACTGTGAGATCTTGGCCCTGTTGCAAAACCTTTCCAGTCGTTCTCCCAGTTTGATATCACTGGGGAAATAACTTATTTTGCCAGACTGCAGAGCTGGACAGGGTTCTAAAAACGTAAAGTAGTCATAGACTGTTTAAATGATCCATTGGAATTGGCTCTTGGCTGGCAGAAGTTATCTGGAAAAGGAAAAAGCCATGGTTGTCCAGTTTTCCCCTAATAATACTATGTTGTTTAATTTGTATATTATAATGATAAATAGCAAATATTATACTTTACTATCATCTCAATCTGAAATACTATATGTGATGTGAGTTTCTAATGGGAGAATAAAGGAGAAGACTATCTCTGTATTCCACTTGGGCTACATAATTCATGCTACATTTAATTTTTTAAAATTCTACAGCTCTATATTTTTTTCTAGGTAGTTTGCCATTTTAAAGTTATAAAGCATTTTCAGTAGGAACATTTTATATTATCATAAAATATAGTTCTTTTGTTTTACATTTGTTGATAATTGAAATATATTATGCTTTTGTATGCATTTTACATTATATTATGCTTAACAGCATAGCTTTTGTGTTTTATTTAAATTAAACGTCTCAATATAACCTTGCCTCTTTTAAAATACTATTCAGAATGTTTTCTAACATGTAAAAACATTTTCTCCTGCATAAACAGCTTGACATTTAGTTTGTCAACTTAATATATGAGAAAAATGTAAACAGAATATGGAAATAATCACCATAAAATTTTTATTGTTTTTAACCATTATTTGGAAATAAAATAAATTTCTAAAATTATATTTTAAAATTAAATATTTATAATTATTTTTCCAAGTATCAGAAGAAGTAATGTTCAAGAATTAGCCCACAGAATTTACTTACTTGGTATGGCTTATAAATCAGTTTTCAGATGAATAACATGAATTTTCCCAAGTAATCACTCTTATTGCCATTCTTGTCTTAATGTGAAAATTTATTTTTTTGTCCACTGGTTTAAAGTCTTTAAATGTAGCTCATCTATTTGAAAATATCTTGAAAAATTGCTAGGCTAGTGAGATTCATAAATATCAACTTACTGTCTTGTGAATTACATTCTTCTTAAAATGTTTGCTTTCACTATTTCACATGCACTTAAGAAGGGATGAATGCTAAGGTTTTTGAACCTATATATATAGCTTTAGGTTACTTTCATAAATGTATGTTTGCCCTTTTAAAAATCAGAAATTCAAGAGAATCCAATCAATATTTTATATTACTTTATAGTTACAGAATGCAGTCAGAATATAGATAAGCGCTACTTTAATGATTATCTGCTGCATCGACAATGAAAGTCAATGTTTCATGCTCTGTGAAAGTGAAAAGAACTTAATTTTAGGAATTTCAAATAAGAGTAGATATGTGACATAATTTACCTAAATTTAGAAAGCCATTGTTAAAATATATGGTACAAAAAGTATAAGACGATGAATGTAGTAAACAATAATTTCCTTTCATAAATGATGTCATTGACTTATGGGAATTACTAGGCTCTACATCTGGTATTTAGTGACTAATACTGAGCAATCAAATCAGAAGATCTTAATTCAGTAAAACTGAGTAATCATAAGGATGTTAAGACTTCATATAACAACTCAATCTAGCCTATGAAAAACATGGTTCTGTAAAATCAGAATACTTGTCTTTGAAATTTATTAATACATCTTTAGCACAATTTATTGAAATCTGGGGAAAACTAAAGTTCCCATTATTCTCATCCCAAATAATTACTTAAAATTTAATGTGTCAGGAGCCATGAACTAAAAAATATAAAGTAGTCCCTAAAATAAATGGTGTCTAAACAAAGACTCAAGAGGATAATCAAAGAGTAGAAACTTGGTAAACAATGGACTCTTACTTTATGACTAATCTTAGTCACTGATTTATATCTATATTTGTATAAACTGAACTTTGATGAAAATAGGATAAATTAAAAAGGCAGTAAGGCTTCAAGCAGTGACCTTGGTATATTCATTATAATTATGTTCCTTTGTATTCCTTGTCTTGAAAGGGAAGCCATGGGAGCTTATATTCTTGGAATACAGATTTTGCCTAGTCTTTTTGAGCCTTCATTTAACTGTATTTTATTCTCCACTCCTAATTCTTTATCCTATCACTTACTTCAAGAAACAAAAATAACATTTCAAAATATATTATCAAGTTAATGTACATGACACTCTATTCTTTTGTTTCTACATTAATGAGAATTATTCACTCATAAATCTGTATCAGTTGTTGACATGAAAATTACTAGAATTTTAAGACAAATAAGTGCCAGAAAATTATACATAATTATAATGCTTTATGATGAAAACCATAAAATCTTGACATTAGACCTAGAGGTTAATTAGAAGTAATGTAGGTAGTATTCTCTTTGTATGCAAATGATTTAAACTGAACATGAAAGCAAATGGTTAGAAATGAAAATTTAATCTTCAAATTGCTAATGAGATTTGATTTCAAGATCAGAAAGCCTAGATGACCATCCTGCTTCCAAATCTATTCTAGTATTTACATACCAATTCTATGTCTTTGACAAGTTACTTGATTTTCCTAAGCTTTAGTTTCACGTGAACCAAATATGAATTTATGCAAAGTTCTTACTACAGAGCTAGGCAGAGAGTAAACATTTAATAAAAGGCTGCCTAATCTTAATAAAAATAATACATTGTAAAACAATTTTAGTTATTTTATGTTTTGTACTGTCTAGACATGTCAAAAATATAGATTACTATATTTGCTTTTAGATTCATGTGGTGTAATTAGATGTTAAAGTGCATATGCAGACTACTGTTTATCAACTGAATCTGTCACCATATTCATGCATATACTGGGTCTTTTGAAAGACCAATTATAAGCAACAACAATACAATTTCAGTGCTAATGCTTGCATATGTGTTTACAATCTTGTTAGTGGTCTGTTAGCAATGAAAATTACAATATTGAATTTGTCAATATGCTGGAAAACCACCATCCTATGTATGTTGTTATTAAAGTCATGTTTAATTGTTTCTCTAAGTGTAAAAGGAAAAACTTTTTTCAGTCATAATTTACAGTTTAAAAAGCTTTAATTTGGTATCATGAAAATGAAAATATGGTGATCTGTTTTTTAATGAGAAAAGGAGAGGAAGACATAAAATGTAACCAATATGGCTAAATGAAGTAAAATGACATTCTGTTTCATGAATAACAATTGCATAGTAATTAAAGAAAAATAATATTGTTGGTATAATTTATTACCCGGTAGTGGAACTCATGTTTTGACCATTAATTAATTATTTTCAGAAAATGATATATTAAACTAGTTTTCATTTCAATTTCCTTAATTTTGTTCTATTTGTAAATATGCTTGGGATTTATAGTTCTATGTAGCTATAAACATTAAGAGTTTATTCTATTCTGACTATAAACCATTTCCAACCCAGTGGTATGTTCTGAGCTATTCCAAACTTAGTGGTGAAAAAGAGCTATCATTTTATTTTGCTCATGGATTTTGCAAGTCAGGAATTCATATAGGCCACAGTGGGAATTGCTTGGTTCTGCAAAAGCATTGGCTTATAGCTAAAACTATCTGGAGGTTTCTTTACTTAGGTTCTAGCGCCGAGATGAAACTAAGAATAGTTTATCTGGGTTTATCAACCAAAGTGTCTACAGGTGACCTTTCAGTGTGGCTTGGGCTTTTCAGACTTGATGTCTTCAGACTTCTTACATATGACTTAGAAATCCAAGACCAAGTTATCTAGGAAATAAGGTGTCTGATCTTTTATAATGGCCACGCAAGTCACACAATATTACTCCTGGTATACTCTGTCAGTGAAATTGTCAGAGAGCACTCAGATTCAAGTGAAAGAAACCTAGACTTGATTACTTGATGGGAGAAATATCAAAGAATTTGCCACAATTTTTGAAAACTACACTTGTATGCCTTCTGACCATAAATTGTTTATTCACATAACACACAGCCAAATGAACTTACTCTCTTCCAAGACCCTCAAATGACTTGTAAGATCAAGTTCATGATAAATAATTTCATTATTTAAATAGATCCAAATACAATTGAGTCTCCTCAGATGCAATTTGTTTTTATTACAGTTCATCTGGATCAATCTGTCTCCTACCACTACCACATCTGACATTCAACGGTGGAATTACTTCAACAGACATTTTATTTTTCCTAGAGTAAAAAAGAAGATACATAAGAAGTTGCTTCTAGTCCATAAGAATTCTGTAAACCAGCCAGACCTACCTGCCATTATTTGATTAGGACCCAGGCCTGCTCCCTGAAAATGATTATCTGCAGCATGTGGCTCCACCTTGCCATTTGTATCATGTTCACATTTTAGTTTACTGCCCATAGACATTTGAGGCTATAAAGGCCACTTTTTATTTTATATTATTCACATCCCTTTCAATCTAGGCTGGATTCTACTAAAAACTCTGTCAGATTTTTATGCATCAGTATAATTCAATTCATTAGGCAAAAGCCATATCTATAAATATCTTTCACTTATGCCTTTCGCTATTTATCTTAAGTCCCATTACTCTGTAGGACTGCTGTAGGACAAAGCCCTTAACATTCCTAGAAACCCTATTTAATAGTATCTCCAAGACTTATCCTTAAAATCCTTGGGAGGTCTTATGTCTTCCTGAAACATACATAAGAAAAATATTTTAACTCATTTTGGGATCTTAACACAGTTTTTCTCCCAAACATTGGCTTCATTTTTACCCCAAAGCCATGTTTTCTTGACAGCATTCTGGATCTGATCTTTGTCTTGAGGACTTTGAGATTCCTCTGCTGGCTGGACAGATGGTTCTGGGTTCCCTGTGTATTTTCTCTAAATTCTACTTGAAAACGAATGGTTTGCTCTTTAGTTTATCTCTCTACTCTAAAATTTTATTGTAAGAAGCTAGAAGAAGTCAGGTGGTGCCTTCAACATCATGACTGGAATTCTTACCCATAATAGTGATCCCATTAAGTACATTTCATTTTTTTTGTGTTACTACAGATGCAGTGATGCAAAATTTTCTTCAACTGCATGACCAAAGTCCCCTTTCCTTAAACTTCCAGCAACATTTTCTTTACTTCCCTTTAAGTCTTTATGGATAGGCTCCTCAAGGACCAGCCCACTTCCATATAATTGGTCCCCAAACCAGCATGGTACAGGTTTTTAAATGAAACTCCCTAAATTTTTGTCCTGTTCCCAAATTATCTTCCAGTCTTGTTTTGTATAGCAAACCCCAAACCTTAATGACAAAAACAAAAAACAAGCAAAACAAAACAAAACAAAAAAACAAGCAATCTTCTCTTGCTCATGGTTCTGTGTCAAGATTTTAAAGACAGCATGGTAGAGACAGCTTGCCTCTGCTTCACAATCTTTGCAATCTCAGCTGGAAAAACTGGACTATCTGGGAGTAACTTAAATGGCTAGTCTGAAATGATCTAGACCCTTTTTTGTTCATATATCTTGTATTTGGGCTGGGAGGACTCAAAGGCTAGACTCATCTGGAATTGTTGAGCGGAACTGCTATACAAGATTTCTCCATTTGGCCTGGACTTTCTCATAGCATGGAATTTTTGGGGTATTCAGACTTATATGATGACTCAGTTCTTTAAATAGCAAGTACTCCAGCAAAAGGTAAAACCCACATGGCATTTCATTACCTCATTTGGAAAGTCACATAAGGTAACTTCCCATATTCTTGTATATGAAATAGTCACAAACCTGAGACAGATTCCAAAGAAGAAGAGAATCCACTTCTCAATGGGACAAGTGTCAAAAATTATGGTGCTATGTTATAAAACAACCATAATATATAAATAATACATATAAATAATAAGTAAATAATAGTGACTTCTTGGTTTTTACTATAGAAATAACTCCATGTACATATTCTTAAAATACATGCTTCACATATTTATTGTTGGAAAACTGATCTAGATTTGTATACAAATATCCAACTTAACATAAATATTTCTTTAGTTTATATTTGGTTTTCATATGCAACACAGTCTCCAGGAGTGATCTGATCAAAATGTGAATATCTGGAATAATGTTATATATATTAGCAAATGTATCAGAAAGCAAATTAACTTTAAAAATCCAAAACAATACCAAATATTTTGTCCTTTCTTTGTATTAGTCTCTCCAATTAATAAAAGTATAGTCTTCTCTTTCTGACTTATTTATTCCAGTTTATATTATACCTACTTTTTAAAAATTAGAAATTTATACAAGAAATTTTGGACAAAAGTACATAAATTGTTTCATATTAATCTTTTAATTAAAATAGCTTTCTGAAAGCATCAGACAGCTAGAATTTTCAGGGCCAAATACAGGAGAACAGAAAAACAAATTGACCAGTATATTTCTCTGCCCTTAGGATTATATCTAGACCAGCTGTGGTGCCTCACATCTGTAATCCCAGCACTTTGGGAGGCATAGGCAGGAAGATCGTTTGGGGCCAGAAGTTCAAGACTAGCCTGGGCAATATAGCAAGATCACTTATATACTATACATATATAATATATATTATAATATATATATTATATTATATATAAGTTGGATGTAGCAGCACACATTGGTAGGCCCAGCTACTTGGGAGGCTTAAGTGAGAGGATGGCTTGAGCACAGGGGTTCAAGCTTGCAGTCAGCTGTGATCATGCCAACACAATCTAGCCTAGGCAGCAGAGAAAGACTCTATTCTGAAAAGTAAATAAATACATAAAACCATTTTTTATTCTGAAAGCTGGAGGTGAGAAACTAAGTAGGCAAATGTTTTAGTAGAATCAAGGGATTTTGTTAAAGAAGACATACCAATAAATCCAACAGATTTTCAGATGAGACTCAGATGTACTAAATCACAGGATTCACAGCACTGCATTATAGAAGTTTACCAGGTTTTGGAAGGACCAAAGGCCATATTTGATAAATTTTACCAAATAAGAAAATGTTATTGCAGAATAGAAAACATAAAAAGATTACAAAACTGAAAATTAAATATACAATAACTGGGAAGACAGCTTGAGCTCAGGAGTTCCAAGCTGCAACGAGCTATAATGGCGCTCCTGCAGTCCAGCCTGGGTGACAGAGCAAGACATGGTCTCTTAAAAACAAACAAACAAACAAATATAATACTATAACTGAAACTAAAAAATTAATATGTAAACAAAGTTGAAGAGAGACTTAGTTAACCAAAGGAGAATATATCCTACTAAATAAAGCTACAAAGGATGCAAAGTGTGGAAGTTATACAAAAAAGTATTAAGCAAACATATAGTAGAGTTTTTAAAAGTCTAGCATACATGTAATTGAATTTAGAGATGGAAAGAAAGTATAAAATTGAGAAAAAACAATGTTTGAAGAGATGACAGCCAAGAATTTTCCAAAACTGACAAAAGATAACAAATTACAAATTCCAGAAGCACTACATGTACCTAAGATAAATACGAAGAAAACCACATTTAGTGACAAAATTTACATTAGCTTAAAACTAAACATAAAGAGAAACTTTTATGACAATCAGGAAAAAATACATATTAGCACGAAAGGAAAAAAGTCAACAGAAAAAAGTCAAATCAGTGACTTCTCAATAATAAAGGACACCACAGGAAAAGGGCATATTTATCAAAGCTGAAAAACAACTTTTAACTAAAACTTATTCAGCAGCTTAATGCTAAAAAAAATTGGTAATAATTTATAATTTTTATGTAGGCAAATACTTTTGCCAGAAAACAAAAACTCAACAATAAAAAAGAAAATTATATAAAAATATGACCTTAACAGAAAAATCATGAATTTCTGTCAAGCCAGAAGCTATTCATTAGATAGAACAGACCAAGCATAGAGGCAATAGAAAATGTTTGTAAACTTAGAATACCTTAAAAGAACATTTAGGGCCGGGCGCGGTGGCTCAAGCCTTATCCAGCACTTTGGAGGCCGAGACGGGCGGATTCCAACGAGGTCAGGAGATCGAGACCATCCTGGCTAACAACGGTGAACCCCCGTCCTCTACTAAAAAAAAAAATACAAAAAAATCTAGCCGGGCCGAAGTGGTGGGCGCCTGTAGTCCCAGCTACTCGGGAGCTGAAGCAGGAGAAATGGCGTAAACCCCCGGGAGGCGGAGCTGCAGTGAAGCGAGATTGGCACGCCACTCCAGCCCCGGCGACAGAGCGAGACTCGTCTCAAAAAAAAAAAAAAAAAAAAAAAAAAAAAAGACATTTATGACTACTCCTAAAATACTCCTAATAGTCAGTGATAGAAAAAACAAGCAACACAACTAAACATGGTTAAAAGACTTGAATAGACACTTCATAAAAAATTTTTTTGGTTGGCCAAAGCTCGTGAAAATGTGCTAACATTACAAGCATCAAGTCAATGCAAATTAAAATTGCAATGAGATTTCATTTTACACACAATAAAAGGTAAACAAACAAAAAGACTGATATTGCCAAATGTGGAGAGGATGTGGAGCAGCTAGAGTTGAAGTGTAAATGTTACACCACCTTTGGAAAACTAGCAGTTTCCTACATGTTAAATAGACACATGACTAAATAATTCATTTCTGGGTATTCACCTAATAAAACATATGCTCACACAAAGACTTGTGCAAGACAGCCATAGCCATTTTATTTATAATATATATAAAATGGAAACAACTCAAATGTCAATTAATAGAAAATAAATTGTGATATAGTCATTTAACAGAATAATATTAAGTGACTAACAAGGAACAAACTATTCATTTATGCAACACTGAGGATGCATTTCAAAAACATCACATTGAGAGAGAGAAGGTAAATACAAAAGAATATATACTATATGATTTCACTTATATGAAGTTTATAAAGAGGTGAAAGTAGACTAAATGAACAGAAATAAGAAAATTTCGGTATTCAGACCTGAAAGAGGATTAGATTATTCTACTCTAAATAAAGATCAGAAATTTTATTTCTTCTTCATTACTCCCCTTTTCCATTTTTAATCAGAGTTAGAGATTTTAAAGTATTGGTAAAGTCATCTGTCCTTTCACCATTCTGTTATCTTAATAATGAAGTAGAGCAATAAACCAATTTTTTTTCAAATCCAATTTCAGAGTGATTGGACAAACTGATCTCACACTAGGAAACAGCTTGAAGCAATGTAAAGTTGGGAATGGAAAGTAGTTTGAACTTAAAACATTTTACACTTAAAAAGTAGACATTTTGTTATATACATATATATGTATATAACAAATGTTATATGCATTAATGAATAAAAATGTAGATAAATGTGTAGTCTTTAATCATTACAGAAATTGAATAGGCGATTTATCCTCCCCTCAATCTCCAGCAAAGAAAACTGCAATTTACACATACTGACACAGAAGTGAAAGTAATGTTTTCCAACTTAGTTTAAGAGTGTAGCTTTAATACCAAAACCTGACAAGGATAACACAAGAAAGGCAAGTTCCAAGCAATTACTCTCATGAATATAATTTTTTTTTTTTTTTTTTTTTGGAGACGGAGTCTTCCTCGGTCACCCAGGCTGGAGTGCAGTGGCGCGATCTCGGCTCACTGCAAGCTCCGCCTCCCAGGTTCGTGAATATAAATTTTTAAAATTATAAGTGAAATATTAGCAATCCACTGATTGTATGTGGGTGCTGAGAGGAGGTGTAAAACCACAACTAGGCTGAGTTTATACCAGGAATATAAGGTTTATTTGATATTTTAAAATCCTTCAATATAAGTCACTGTATTAAAAGAACATAACAGAAAACTCATATTTTCGGTATTCAAAAAGAATTTGGTAATATCCTTTTCATGACATAAAGGTCTTTGTACACTAGAAATATAAAGGAACTTCCTACAAATGTTCTGTAGAAAATGTAAGATTAATGGTGAAATAGAGGAAACTTACTCTTGAATGTTAGGAAGGAGACACTGCTATCTGACATCATTGCTTCTTATTTTAACATTGCTAGAGAATTTTCCTAGTCAGTTAAAAAAAAAGAGGGGTGGTCAAGTGAAGGAATAGTGGAAAAGAAAAATATATAATTGTCATTATTCCAAATGACCTGAATTTGCACGAGAAAACACTCTATATTAAACTATTAAATAAGTAAATTTAGTAAGCTCATACCATAGAATAAGTAATTGTACTCTCATAAGCCAGTACAATTAGAAACTGAAAATGTTTTAAAAGTCCTCTAAACCTTTGACTCAAAAAAGAAAAAGATACCTAACTCACTCCACAGAGAAAACAACAAATCATTACAGAGATACTTTAGATTCAAAGATTTGTATTGAAATGCAAAAAGTCAAAAAATAGAGAATATTTGAGAAGAAAATTAGAGAACTTAGCCTACTGAATAACAAAATGCTATTATACAGCTGTAATAATATTTGTTGAATGGCACAATGTCAGATTGCTAAAACAATACGGTATTATAGAATTCAGAAACAGACTCACATACAGTAGACTGAAGAACAGTTGGGGAAAGGATAATCTTTTCAATAATGTACATGTCCATTAATAATTGAATAGATCAATAATTTTAGGCATATTCATATAATAAAATATTATACAGCACACTGATTCTTGAAGCATGGTTCAGGAAACCCAGTGTGTCCTGAGGTCCTTACAGGTGGTCTGCAAAGTCAAAACCATTTTCAAAATAATGCTATGGTGTTATTCGTCATTTTCACTCTCTCTCACAAATGTTCAGAATATGGAAGTTTATTAGTACAGCTTCGGTTATAAGTTCTAACTTATATTTAATAAATTGCCATTGTTGGCCGGGTGTGGTGGCTCACGCCTGTAATCCCTGCACTTTAGGAGGCCAAGGTAGATAGATCATGAGGTCAAGAGATCGAGACCATCCTGGCCAACATGGTGAAACCCTGTCTCTACTAAATATACAAAAATTAGCTGGGTGTGGTGGCCACGTGCCTGTAGTCCCAGCTATTGAGGAGGCTGAGGCAGGAGAATTGCTTGAACCCAGAGGCAGAGGCTGCAGTGAGTCAAGATCATGCCACTGCACTCCAGCCTGGCGAAAGAGCAAGACTCTATCTCAAAAAAANCACTATACACTTATGACATGTATATATTATGTGTATATTTTATTTCAATAAAGGTTGGTAAACTATAAAAATATTTAATGTGGAAATTATGATTTTATGTCACAAAAGAGGATTTCTTTCCAGCTTTTTCCTTTTAAAATATCATTCACTTTTAGATTATACTTAAAAAATTTTTGATTACCATTTTCAAAAATGAATAGGGCCTTAACCTCTAAGACTAGAAACTGGATTTCTTCTTCATTATTCCTCTTTTCTATATTTAATCAGAGGTAGAGATTTAAAAGTATTGCTAAAGTTCTCATGATTTTTAATGAGGTAATTATTTGGCTATCCTTTAAACATTCTGTTATCTTAATAATAGAGTAATAAACTAATTTTTTTAAGTCCAATTTCAGAATGGTTGGACAAACGGATCTCACTTGAGATGATTACCAGCAGGGGAGGTATTATTTCAATAAAATCAAAGACTACCAATGAAACACATGGAAATATACCCTGCAATTCTTTTAGGTCCTAGTTCAAAGATGTCAAGCAGAATAAGCCAAAGTCTTGAAGAAAAAGAAAAGATGGATTGTGCATGGAGGATACATATTTCTTTCCTACTATAAACTAGGAACTGTCCATATTTATACTAATATTGTCAATAACATTATCAAATAGGTGTGGATTTTTCCTGCTTTAGTTAAATAGTAGAGAGGCTGTCACATAACTATTAATGATCCAGCCAGAGGGCAAATTAAAGTCTGCCTATTGCTAAGGCTGGTGGCCTTCTAGTTCATCATAAATGCATTATGGTCACAAGAAGTGTTTTAAAGATGGCAAATCCCTAATCATGACACAGTTATTATTCTGCTGTCACTGGAATTATAAACTTAGAAACGTAGTAACCAGGTTGACATGCCATCTGAAAAAAAATTCAATGTCAGTCAACACTGAGGATCCTTGGTGCCCCCAAAATGATCCATAGACTAGAATATATGAGAACTAGTATTCTAGAAGATATTTCCTTAGTCAAAATCTTGTCTTCTTTCATATAATCACATTTCAGTAAATTTATCCTTCAGATGATCTAATTCTCTCTGGATATATGTGACTTTTCACTTGGGTCTGCTGATTTGGGCAAACTTATAAGGGTCATATAACATATTTCCTTTTCAGTTTGTAGCAACTTGGTCAGATTAAATATCTAGAGGTAGAAAATAAAAATAGAAAGGCTTTTACTTTTTAAATTTTTTTTATACTTTGAACATTTTCTCTCATGATCCAGTATTAACTTTCACTTAACAGCAATCTCAAAAGTATGCCTCTTAGTCAGTTCCCTAGGGAAAATGGTAAACCAATAAAAACAGAGACAGTGCAATCTTTTTTGGCACGAGAGCATAACTTATTTGAACAGATCAGGAAGCATCAGTAAAATATAGTGACGCACAAGATAAATGGAAATGTGATATACTGTAGAGTTATAGACTAACGAGTGTCTCTTCTCCTAATATACATGTCAATCTAGCAAGGCGATGGTCTAAAGCTCTCTGATGTCTATCAGGTCACGGGGTCATCCTGGGAAAACATACTGCAGATTATGTAGAAATCTGCAAATAGAACAGTGCAAATAAAGAGAGGGATTTATGTCTTCATGGGTTTCAAGAGATAATGTTTCAATTGGAAAATTATAGTATTTGGGCCTTGTGGGGAATGTCACAGTTTTGAGATTTAAAAAATACTTTTGTTGAAACAGTCATTTATGAAATACACAAATCCTTGATTTAAAAACAAAAAATAGCAAAACAAACAGAAGGAAAGAAAACCCCAGATTTTGCACTTTTCAGAACATAAAGTAAAAGAAAAATTAACTATACTTTCTGAGATAATATCTGTGTGAAAGGTTAAAGTCTCAAACCAGTTGATTTCTAGCAAAAGGATTAATAGTTCATATGTTAAATTTTCAATTTCAAATGCTTAAATGTGAAAACATTTATTAATCTTATCTTTGGCAAGTAGATGAATTAAATATATAGATTGATAAATAATGTTCGGCAGGCTCCAATTTTATTTGATTACCATATCACTACCCACAAGACAAATTATATGCTACCATTAAAATATCTGTAATCAAAAAACTTAATAAGTGTAAAGTTTATTACATGTATCAGATCTTTAAGAAGAAAATCTAAACCTGAAAACATTTTAATTATGCATCTTTCCTGAGGCAATATATTGTACATATGGTTTTTCAGTTCAAAATGTAAACCCACCTCAAGGAACTCTTACTGACTTCACTTCTGAACTAGTCATTTCTAGGCACTAGGAAAGAAAGATAAATAGGATGCCATCCCTGCCAGAAGAAAACTCACAGTGCCATAGGAAAATGAGGAAGCGAAAGTAATTTAAATTTACTATGGTAATTTAGGTGAGAGAGATTTGCACTGAAGAAATGTAGTTAATTAAGTTTTTTAAAAATTAGAAAACTCTTCCTTGAGGAAGTAATACAACAGCTGAGTCTAAATGTATTGTACTGACTCATCAAATTAGAAATGAAGTTCCTTCCAGGGCAAGAAAACAGCATGAACAAAAGCAGAGAAGTGTGAAATAGCATAGTGCATGCACTGATGTCTGTGTGTGTGTCTGTGTGTGTGTGNTTTAAATTTACTATGGTAATTTAGGTGAGAGAGATTTGCACTGAAGAAATGTAGTTAATTAAGTTTTTTAAAAATTAGAAAACTCTTCCTTGAGGAAGTAATACAACAGCTGAGTCTAAATGTATTGTACTGACTCATCAAATTAGAAATGAAGTTCCTTCCAGGGCAAGAAAACAGCATGAACAAAAGCAGAGAAGTGTGAAATAGCATAGTGCATGCACTGATGTCTGTGTGTGTGTGTGTGTGTGTGTGTGTGTGTGTGAGAGAGAGAGAGTCCAAGTATGAGGGAAGAGGAAGGGAATAACAGATGATGCAGCTGAAATAGCAGATCATGATGATCTTAAGTGATTTTTGTTAACAGATGATACAATCAGACTTACTAAAGTTTTACTTAAGTTTTAGACTTACTCATTTGTGTGTACTGCAAAATTTTAAGAGGTAGAAACTGATACATGAATCACATGGGACTCTGCAGTTACTCAGGGATGGGTAATAAGAATCCAAGATAAAGCAATATATATATACAAATGGAACAAAATGGGACAGTTTTTTTTTCATCATATGCAAGTGATGAAAAGTGTAAGACTTGATACTTAATTAGATGTAACTAGTAAGAGCGAGGGGTAGCCTGGTTAGTTCCCCAATCCCTATCTTAGGTGTTATATAGATGGAGGTATCACTAAATGAGATGGAAAATACAGGAAGAATACTAAGACTTGTGATTTAAAGGAGGAGAGAACAGTGAATAATGATGTGAGCATGGGTTACATGTGAGACATCCAAGTGATATGCACTGGGTAATTTTATATATTTTTTCTAAAGTGCAAAATAGAGGTAAGGTCAAGAAATAAATATCTGGCATAAAAATAAGCACAGGGTTGTTAGTTAAAATTTAGAATATAATTAAGATGGTCTAAGAAAAAAGAAAACTTTTTCTTAAAAACTTGGTATTTGAAAAGTAGTTCTAGAATGACAACACTGCAATGGAGAATGGGAAAAAATATACATATATATATATAAAGCAACCAAGAGAAAGGGTTTCAGAAAACTAAAAATGCAGAGTTCAGCCATTAATTTTACATCATGAAAGTTATTGGCTCATGTTTCCTTACCAGGATGAGTGACTGGGCTTGAAAACAGTTAACAGTTGGATAAAAAATTAATAAGAGGTCAAGAACCTTGAAGAATGACTACTGGACCTCTCTCAAAAGAACTCTTCTAAAAAGGGAGGAAGGCAGAGAGAAAGAGGAATTCCCTACACCTCCCCTGTAGAGGAGAGGAAGAGAGACAGAATTAGAATTACTTAGAATTTAAGAACAAAAAGAAGTTATCTAGAATAGGATTTAAGAATAGAAAGAAGTTACTTAGATTAGGAGAAACTTGATCAATGAAGCTGATAAAGAAGAGAATGGATAAGCAATGGTTTAAGATCCCTGAGAAGAAAGGACATGGAACCAAGAGCTTGAAAACAGAAACTGGCCTCCATAGAGAAGGCCACTCAAATTCTGAGAAGAAAAGAAAATATTACAGTAGAGTAACATAGATAAATTGGGCTGTGGGATGGGATTGAATTTAAGTCATATGTGACTGTACATCTCAATTTTTTAAAGGAAACAGGAGAGGAGATTAAAGAGAATAGATTTGGTTTGGGAGCTTAAAGAAATCAGTGAAAAGTATGACAAAGTATGACTGTCAGAGAGGGAAGACTTTTCCTTTACCCTCTTAGGCTCTATGACTGGGCAAGAGAAATAAACTGACAAAAGACAAAATAACAGGAAATAAGTGTACACATTTATTTAACGTCTTTACTTGCATATGAAGGGCTCTATATATAAAAAATGAAGATCCCCAAAGTAGATATGCCTGAAACAGCATATATACCATTTTAACAAAGAGTGATAAGTTGTGGAGACATGAGAAAACAAAGAAAAAGAGAGAGAGATTTACGCTGGGAACAGTAAATTGGGGAAAAGTGACTGGGAAATATATAAGGAAAACTAATTGAAGATAAGGGTTATTTTAGTAGATTTGTTTGTACAGATTAATCTTGGCACCAACTCCCCAACTCCAGTGATAAAACAAATATTCTCTCCTTGGTACAAGGACTTCTTTCTAAGAAAGTCATGCCCTACTTTTTGATAAAAAGGGAGAAGAAACTCTTTCCTGTATCTATCTTTTCTCAATTGGCTTCAGCTCAAAATAATCAATATACCAAAATGGCATATTTTGGGGTAACATATTCTGATTCCCTTCAGAGCTAAAATAAAAGGTAAAGAAACATAAAGGCTATAGGGGAAATGAACTTTTCTATTCTACATTTTTAATTAGAACTTTCAATCCCTATGTCAAATTCAGCATAATTTCAGCACACCTCTCCATTCAAAGGATAATTTAAATAACTAAAAAATGTAAATAAATGACAAAAACTATAAAGGTGTTTGTAGAAAAAGAAAACACAAGGCAGTCCAGGGATTATGAAAACTCTTGGAATATCTAAAACAAATGGAATTATGAGAGAAATAGAAGGAATACTACAGTCCTGAAATTAAGAGCAACAGGGCTTGTAAGAAGTTTCATGCTGAGAGTCAATAAACTTAAGATCCTTGAGTAAGGTTTCGACTACTAAGCACAGTCATTAAATGGAACTTCATTTTGAACACCTCAACCAGATAGGTCCAGTGGCTTTTACCCTCAGCCTAGAAACCTAGAACTGCTATGAAAGCAAAATGAAACATCTGCCCTGGGAGTTATGCAAATATGGGTGTTGCGGAGTAGGAATCATTTGCAAAACTCACCTTGAAGTACCTCTAGAGTCTTGACCAACATACTCAGAGCTACATAAAACCAAAGATAGCTTTACCCAAGAGTGAAATACAATAAGTACAAAACTCTTCTTGGATTTGTAATGGTGGGGACTGAAGCCTTTCAACCTGCTGCACATGTACACACACCGAATCCTAACAGCAGTAAGCACTGATGTAGAGCCCTCAGATGTGCTCCTCTACAGAATATGCCTATTGGAGAAATTTACCTAAACCAAAGCAGAGGAAAATTATAGCAGCTACCTAGATAATTAACCAGCCCTTCATTTTGAAATAGAAATTAGTAAGTAGACAAAGATCTTCACATAAAGAAAAGGACAAACCTAAATGAAAGGAAGCAAAATAAACTGAACTGAAAAACAAAATTAATTCAAGAAGGAAAAAAGAAACTTGTTTCAAATTTGTGATTAGTGTAACAATAGATAATTAAAACAATATTAACATATTAATATTAATTAAAGGGGTACTATGGGCTGGCTGCTGTTAAGTGATTTATAAATATTTTATATGTAATTCTCATTAAAACCTCATTAAATTTTATCTAGGTACTATTCCTATTCTTGTTTTACACAAGGCCCATCACTTACTAAGTTTTACAGTTTGGAAATTTAAAATGTCTTATAGTCTGTATTAGAACACGGATTGTTTGATAAACTGGGCTCTTGACCTACATTTATATCACATCTCTTTTTTTTTTTTTTTTTTTGAGACGGAGTCTCGCTCTGTTGCCCAGGCTGGAGTGCAGTGGCCAGATCTCAGCTCACTGCAAGCTCCGCCTCCTGGGTTTACGCCATTCTCCTGCCTCAGCCTCCCGAGTAGCTGGGACTACAGGCGCCCGCCACCTCGCCCGGCTAGTTTTTTTGTATTTTTTAGTAGAGACGGGGTTTCACCGTGTTAGCCAGGATGGTCTCGATCTCCTGACCTCGTGATCCGCCCGTCTTGGCCTCCCAAAGTGCTGGGATTACAGGCTTGAGCCACCGCGCCCGGCCTATATCACATCTCTTAAATGGAAACAGACTACTGTAAAAACAATACTGTATTTATTAAAAGTATGACTGTTGAAATTAAAATAAGAAGAAATAATGAATTGTGTAATCAAGTGAATCAAGTTGGAGAAACACAAGATAAAATCTAGTAATCCACCCAAGCAAATCAAAGACACAAAGACGTGGAATATATTTAAGAAAAACTGGAAGTAATAGAGGATAGATTAGGGAATTTCAGAACTCCAGAGACGAAGTAGGGCAGAAAATATTCAAAGAAATTCTATATTACTGAACGAGAGTGACTAAAAGAGTTCGCTCAGTAATTAGCAAGATGAATTAAAATAACCCACACCAGAAAATTAGAAAAGTACTTCCCAGCCCACATAACTGACACCCCAAATCACATTCACCAGCATTGTTTCTTTTTGTGTTTCCTTTCTGATTTAGTGTAAATATATAAAAAATGATCATTTTAAATATAAATAGCTAGTCAAACATTTTATAAAAGACATTTAGCCATTGAAATTAATAAATGGTTAAGTGAGTAAAACAGAAAAAGCCAAGGAAGCATAGAAATAATTTTCAAACCGATATACAACTAATATGGTTTGACTCTGTGTCCCAACCCACATCTCATGTTGGATTGTAATTATCAATGCTGTACAAGGGACCTGGTGGGACGTGATTGGATCATGTGGGTGGATTTCTCCCTTGCTCTTCTCACGGTAGTGAGTCCTCACAAGATCTGGTTGCTTAAAAGTGTGTGACACTTCCCCCTTTGCTCTCTGTCCTCTACTCTGCCATGTGAAGATTGTGCCTGCTTCCCCTTTGCCTTCTGTCATGACTGTAAATTTCCCGAGACCTCACCATTTATGCCTCCAGTACAGCCTGTGAAACTATGAGTCAATTAAACCTCTTTTCTCCATAAATTAGCCAATCTCAGGTGTGTCTTTATAGCAATGTGAAAATGGACTAATACAACTTATCCAAAAAAAGAAAACACAAGAAGTTTATTTTAAATTAAAGAAAAGCCAGCAACAAAAGATCAGCATGAGTTTTACTTGGAAACATGAAATCTCAAAAGATGAAGACTGAATAATTAATAATAAATTCTTAATAAATATGTAGTTAATATCTAATTTTATAAATAATAATAAAATGTAATTTTCATAGGGGTCCTTTTATAGATACCATTTGGTAGATATATAAATTTTGCTACAAGTTCAAAGTGAATTTTTTCTAATGCAAATGGTATTTAAGTACAGTTGAAGCCAAAATATTAATACCTGTTTTAAGAGAGGTAAGATGTAGGCAGAGAAAGATCATTTATTCGAGGCTGGCCACGGTGGCTCACGCCTGTAATCTCAGCACTTTGGGAGACTGAGGTGGGTGGATTACCTGAGGTCAGGAGTTTGAGACCAGCCTGGCCAACATGGTGCAATCCTGTCTGTACCAAAAATACAAACATTAGCCGAGCGTGGTGGTAGGCACCCATAATCCCAGCTACTCGGGAGGCTGAGGCAAGAGAATTGCTTGAACCTGGGAGGCGGAGTTTGCAGTGAGCCACGATTGCACCACTGTACTCCAGCCTGGGCAATGAGAGCAAAACTCCGCCTCAAAAAAAGAAAAAAGAAAGAAAGATCATTTGTTCTAAAAGAATATAAGAACTTTTATCAATATAAAAAAAAGTCATTCAGATATGTCCATTTAAATGAGACGTTTATTACAATAAAATTTGAGAAGTGAGCAACAACTAATGAGATTAGAAAAACTTAATTTTATCAAAGTATAGATTTTGTGCCCACCTAAAGGAAAATGCTTTTAACTTGTGTTTTTAAACAGTAGTTTTAGTTCTATGATACTCAAGCTCACTTGGAGTAGTCAAATAGGAAGCAGGCTGGGATATAAAGACGCCACACTGTCCTCCTGGGGTGCTTTTTTTTTTTTTTGCAACACAGTGTGTGCAACCAATGCTACGTGTTTTGGCAATGTTATTTTTTGTTACGTCTCATTGGGAGGCACATAAATACAAGGTTGTTTCATTTTTAATGATGTTAAGATTGATCATGGGGCCTGTGAAAATTCCTGAGACCCAGGTGCAAGCTATACCAGTTAAATCTGAGTGTCCAGAGTTGGTGGTCAGGCATAGCAATTTTTTAAAGATACTCAGGTGATGCCAATATGTGTGTGGCAAAGTTTGGAAAACACAGGGTCGAAGTGATTCTAGCCTAATCTATTCATGTATATAATTCGCCATTAACATTTAATTCATGGTTTCAGTGTAATGGTTAATGCTTAGATTCATTATTCATTAGGGTTTGTAAATTATGACTTATCAAAGTTCTATCTATTTCTGAACTCATTAAGTGGACTTCTATAAAGAAATTTTTGTCATCAACTAGTTGGTTACCCTAAAATATAGCTTTTATAAGAAATCCAGATAAATTTGTTATATTCATCATGACTCTCTTTATTCTAGAAATATACTGGATAGCTGTAGTCCACACATGACCCAAGGCCTCTTTTTGTATTGCCTACAAACTGAAATTGCTTTTAAAAAAAAACATTTCTCAAAGGGTACTAATAAAAACAAGAAAAGACTATGCAACAGATAACAGTATGTAGACCTACAGAAGAAGTGGAGGAAGAGGAAAGGGAAGAAAAAAGAGAAGAAAGAAGAAGGAAGAAGGGAGAAGTAGAAGAAGAGACTGATGTGAATCCCAAAGTCTAAAATTCTTATTACGTGGTCTTTCACAGAAAACATTTGCCAGGCCCTGGTTTAGAATAAAGAGTTTGTGTCCTTATAAATTCTCAATGGTAAAAATAACCAGTATGTGTGTTTCATAATAAACTCATAATTTTTAACATTGCAGCTATTATTTTTTGTGCTGTAGCTCTCTTATATTTTAAGGAACACTTTCACATAATTTTTAGTTTTGTTTAGTTAGTTTAGTTTTGTGATGTTAACTGGACTCCAGCAATATTTGATAGCTTCCTTTGTTTCTGGCAGAAAAATTTCCAGAAACATCTGACCCTTTTCCTGCTCCAGACCTGGAACCAGCCATTTCATCAAGGAGTCCTCCTTTCCTTTAGTGAGAAATTATATTTAGAGATGAAAATCTGGGTGATAATGGAATACTATGAAGCCGTAAAAAGGAATGAGATCATCTCCTTTTCAGGGATGTGGATGGAGCTGGAAGTCATTATCCTCAGCAAACTAATGCAGGAACAGAAAACCAAGCACTACATGTTCTCATTTATAAGTGGGAGCTGAACAATGAGAACACAAGGAGGGAACACACTGGATCCTGTTGGGGGTTGTGGGGAGTTGGGGACGGAGAGCATTAGGATAAACAGCTAATGCCTGCGGGGTGTAATACCTAGGTGATGGGTTGATAGGTGCAGCAAACCACCATGGCACACATTTACCTATGTAACAAGACTACACATCCTAAACATGTATCCTCGAACTTCAGTTGAAAAAAAAAAATTGGGGTAATAGAGGCAATAATTGCTAATGAGTTGTTTTTGCTTATAGCCTACATTGTTATTGTTTCTATGACTTTTCAATAAGTTAGATAATACATATTTATTTTAGAGATATAAAATAAAACATTAAACGTATCTAATATTTCCAAATTACATTTAAGTTGTTTTATTTAATATTTCTTTTCTCTTATGCTGAAAGCTTAATTCCTAACAATATAAACATAATTTCTTATTTATTTTATATTACAATAACAGCAACATTATTAATATATTGTTTCAAATTACATAGACTTGTGTTATAGGTGATTCTGTTTAAAGACACCTCATGTACAGTGTTGATTCATATAACACTGAACTTATAGTCAACCACAGTGTAACTCATGCCTGAAGGAAGCTGATGTGACACATCTATTTTCTGTGAATGGCACATCACAGCCATCTTGCAGTCAGGATCACTAGACAGCATTGAAGTAATATGTTGGGGACCATTTTAAAAGCAAAATCACCAACAACAAGCACAAGAATGTGAAAATGTGGCATTAAATAGACCACAAAAACGACACTGTTTATAGTATAACAACTGAAACAAGAAAACAGAGTGTCTCCTTAGTCAATGTGTACTGGGAATAAGCACCTTGGGCAACTCAATTTTTCTGCCACTCTTAATGTCTGCAATTAACTGTGCCTGAATGTCTGCAAAGGACTGTGAGAGTTTTGTGAATGTTGGTTTGGGGGTTACAAATACATTTTAATGTGTAGGTAGATTCTCAAATATGGAATCTGTGAATAATGAGGATTGGCTCTGTGTGAAAGATTCATAGGTTATATATATACAGAGAAAAAATATGATGCTGGAAGAGTGAGGAAGGGTAATATCAGACTGATTTCTCAAGCTTAGAAGCTTTAGCCTGTAGGAATTTTGCCAAGAGACAGGAATATTCAAGGATTTTTAAGCTGAGGGGTGATAAAATGGTATTTCTGTTTTGTGATAATCACTGTATGTATTGTGGGAAGGATAGTGGTGAGGCAGAAGCTGGAGACTATCAGGCCCCAGCGATGATCCCAGTAAGAAGTCATGAGGCCTGTACTAAGGAAGTGGCAATGGGCATGATGTGAAGGGGTTGGCCATGGCAAGTTCTTCAGTGTGAAGGACAAGAGAAGAGAAATCAAAGATGACCTTCTGGGTAATCAAGGTGCCATGTGGTGGGACAACATTTAAAAGCGTCAGAATCAGTTTCAACAGGAAAAAATGCAAAATTAAGTTTAGCCAGGTTGAGCTTTAGTTGCCTAGAGGTTATCTAGGTGTAAATTTCCAGAAAATATTTACATATAGAAATCAGTTTTTAGATAACATGTAAGTAATAAGTTGAGGGCTGAGAACTGAATTTAAACAAAACAAAACAAAAATAAAATAAAACTAAGAGATTGAAGAAGGTAGAATATATGGAAAAAAAAAAAAAAAAAAAGCAACCAGAATGCTAAGAAGGCAAGCAAAAGTAAAACATTTTCATGAAAACTAAGAGAAAGTTTCAACAAGGAAGAAGTGGATAATAATGTTAATTATGGCAAACAAGTAAAACAAGATAGGCTTGGTAAGACATAAAAGAAATTTGGCACTTAAAGACTTGGTGACTCTAGCAAAGAGAGTTTCACTATAAGCCAGATTTCTTTTAGGTTGAGAGAGAAACCTGGTAAGAAAATCTAGACAACCTACTGGTGATCAAGCACTTAGATTAAAGTACATCATTCAAATTTCAATTCTGCCACTTGAAAGCTGTGGTAGCCTTTGATAATTTGTTCAGTGTCTGCTTTTGTCATCTGCAAAACCGATCCAATACTAGTACTTAAAATATTTGAGTACTGTTTTGAGAAAGAAATGAGTGAATGCATGTGAAGTAATTACAAAATTTTAAAAGGTTTTAGCCCAAGTAGAACTAAGATATGAAACATCATAATGTATGGTATAAAATTAATTTTAAAATGAGGATACTAAAGTTGAATATGTACAAGTAATATTATAAAGGCTCTTTGAAGGCATATTTCAAAGGTAAAAATAAATATTGGTTTGTGAAATTGAATTAAATAACATAATTAAACATAAATTAACATAAAAATTAGTAAGGTAAATTTCTAGAAGTGATGACCTGAGATAAAATAAGCACTTAATAACATAAAAAAGATAGACTGTAATAGCATATTTTTATGATAAACACACTGTCAAAAGAAATACAACAATCCAAAGAGTACGCTGGCATATATATATGTGTGTACACACACACACACACGTACATATAATATATATTCTGGAGAAGAAGGAAGGCATATATAATCTCTATAAACATCTTTTTGGAGTAGTCTCACTAACATGTATTAAAATAGCCAAAACTTGGAGCCCTGGCAGCACCAAATGCTGGTTAGTATGTGGAACAACAGGAACTCTAATTAATTGGTGGTAGGAATGCCACATGGTACAACCACTTTGAAAGACAGTTTGGTAGTTTCTTAGAAAATTAAACATTGTCTTACCATATATGATTTAGCAATCATACTCCTTGGTATTTACTCGAAGGTGTTGAAAACTGAAATCTGCCCAAAAATCTGCAGATAGATATTTATAGCAGTTTTGTTAATAGTAGACAAAACTTGGAAACAAACAAGGTGTCCTTTAGTAAGTGAATGGATAAACTGTGGTACATCTAGACAATGGAATATTAATTAGTACTAAAAAGAAATGAGTTAACAAGACATGAAGTGGAAGAAGCCAATCTAAGAAAATTACATACTGTATGATTTCAACTATATGACATGGGAAAAAAGAAACTCTGCAGATACTGAAAAGAGCAGTGGTTGCAGGGGTTGAGTGGACAAGGAGGGATGAATAGGCAGAACACAGAGGATTTTGAGGGTAGTTAAAATACTCTATATAATATAATGGTGGATACATGTCATTTTACATTTGTCTAAACCCACAGAATATATAACACCAACTATGGACCCTGGTGTGAACTATGGACTTTGGGAAATTAGGATGTGTCAATATGGCTTTATGAATTATAACAAATTTACCATTCTGTGGGAGGACTTGCATGTGTGACAGAAAAAAGTATATGGGGAATCTCTACTTTTCTCTCAATTTAACTAGGAACTTAAAATTGTTCTTAAAAAAGGTTTTAATAAAACAAATTTTTTTAAAGTATAGTCCTTGTTTACCATTAAGTAGAAACAGACAGCAGAAAGTGTAATTGGGTTATATACTTCATTTTCACAAAACCAATGTTTATTTTTAACTGTGAAATCATGCTGCCTTCAAAGAGCCTTTATTGTAATATGCAACTTAACATTACCATTTTAAGAGACATTCTATAACCATAAATTTCTGATGTTTCACATCTTTAGTTTAACAGGTTTAAAATGTTTCAAAAGTTCCTAAATTCAAAAAAAAGGTAGATAGATTGTACCTTTATTGATTTCTACTTTAATAAAAAGTTTGATTCATTTATTTATCCTTTAACATCATGAAGTGTTGAATTTTTTTTTTTAAATGGTGTGGTTTTTCCTGGATGCTGCATTTACCATGGAAACTGCAATGTTTTAAGTGTGAAAGCATTAGAGTTCAATTTGATTTGGCCCTGAATGTTTTTCTTTGGCAAACCTTCAACTTCAAAACATCAAGCTTATTTTGTGGTTCCCTTACGGTTTTGAAGCCTCTTTGGGGGAAAGAGATTGGCTTAATCTGGTTAAAAACTGTCCTATGTGCATGCTGCAGGTACAAGGGAAACACCAGAAGAAACTGACTAAACAAAGGATTTTTCCAAAGATATTCCATCCCAAGAGGAAAAAAAAAAAAAAATCATTCTTTTAACCATGTTAAAAATACCCGTATTAGGTACAGTTCATACTTGAAAAAATTGTGCTTGATGTTTATTTTAGCTAGATTTGCTTTGGTATTAATCCAAGCTATTCGGTTTTCTATTTTTGGAACTTACTGTTAGAATTGTCTTTACATTAAAAAATGTCTCCTCTCTCCTGAGCAATCCACAGTTGTCCCACCAAACTTTAAGCTCAATTTTTCCAAATACGTAATTATCAGCTTTCTCCTACCATTCCATATCCTCCTACATAAGTATATTTTTATCATTATGGGAGTTCAGAATCTTTATTTATTCTTTCACCATAATAATTCAAAAAAAATGGGAGGCAGCTAATACATATTGTACATTTTCTGTAGGTATTGGTGACAGACATGAAGAAAATCCATTCAAACATTCCACTATGGGACATCAATCTAGAAAAGAGTCAAATAAAAAAATAATGATTTGAAATAATTATAATTAAATTCGTGTAATGAGGTACGGTGAGAGTGATTCATAAGCAGACCTACCTTGTCTAAAATGAGAAAGCAAAGCTAAATTCTGAAAGTAAAAAGGGAAACTGTAGGTGAGAAGACCTTTTAAAACAGTAGGTGCAAAGACCACAAGGAATAATGACCTCAAGTCATTCTGAAGCTATACCAAGGTCAGTAAGGCTGGAGTTAAAGAATGGTTGACAGGTGGAAGAGGTGGGATGATATGTTGAAGTAAATACAGAGATAAAGGTAAGGATTATATCACGCAAAACTTATTATCTATCAAGATAATTATTGTGCTTTTTAGGCACTGTTCCAAATTTACTATCATTTAATCTGCACAATAACCTCATAATGTGTATATATTTTTTCTCCATTGTATAGACGAAGAAACTTGGCACAGAGAGTTAAAAACTTGCCCAAAATTACATAGTTAGTGAGCAGGAGAGCTAGGATTTGAAGGGGCCCCAGAGGATGTTTTCTTAGCCAGAGTTTCTCAGTCTCACTAGCTGTACTGCTGAGCAATGCTAACGACTTAGCCTTAGTTTCTTTTACATACACATTGTTCTAAAACTATTTTTAGAAACGGCATGAAAAGCTACTGAAAACTTTCAAGAAGAGAGGCAAGTAACATGATTTTTTTTTAACTTAAAAAATCACTCTGATGGTTTATTCATGAGTAGAATCAAGGAGCTGAATGTGTCTATTACAGTTACTAGGTGTGCAATAATGGTGGTTTAGACTTGGTTGATGGCATCAGAGATGTAGAAAAGTGGGTAGATCTGAGAGCTATTAAGGATTTAGAATTAAAAACCATTGGTGATTGGTTAGATTTGGGGCAGGTTGATATCATGAAAATCTTTTAGGTTACTCTCATAAACAACTTTCATGCCTACATTATAGAAAATACAGCCCCTTTGCACAAAAAAGTAAATACACTAACACATGTATGTATACATGGATATTGTTTTCATACTTCATGAGACTAAGAACAATATGAAGCACAGGCAATAGACACACAGGGTTCATGGATCTCAACTTAAGAAGTGCTGCCCTATATATCCTCCACACTATAGATTACCTGTATCACAAAAGCACCGCAGGGTGGTTACAAATTTCTTGAGGTGACAGCAGAGTTAAGTTTCAATGCTTAGAGAACACTGCTAGGTCACCAGAAATTTGTCCAAATAGTGAAAGCAGAGTTGAAGGGAAGTTAAGTATGGATCCAATTCAAAAGCAGAAAACACCCAGTCTGCCGAGTAAACTACAGAACCAAAATCCAAACAGTATATTCTATATTTGAACCAGCAAACAAAACTTTGAAATCAAATACCATGATTCCACAGTCTGTGTGACTACTGTGGTAGATACTCACGAAAGGGCATAGCTGGGTGTTCCAAAGTTTTTCTTGACTATTCTTCTAGGTAACATATTTAACCTAGTGCCATAAATTTATAATTAGTTTACAAAATTCCTTTAAAGAGTTACTAAAAATCTGACTCTTTTCTATTTCTACTGTAACTGTCCTATTTCATTAGACTATAAGGCCCATGTTAGGAGAGATATTTCCCTATTTTTTCACCTCCATGTTGTCAGCATTTAGAAGAGAGCTCAGTTCACAGTAGTGCCTCAGTAAGTATTTGTTTAAAAATTAGTAAGTTTCCCACCTTCTTTGTGTTGCGTATAAGCAAATAAAATAGCATCCTGCTCAATCTCACCTTAACTATACATCCTGGAAGTGTCCAAAAGATACAACATGAATAAATACATTTTTGTCTTACCTTTCCAGTGGTGACGGACTAAATTATAAAAGACAAATCTTCCTTCTGAGAATAACTGTAAAAACTAAATGAAATAGAAATATATCAGCTGTTAGGAAACATTAGAAAAACTACAACAGCAGACAGGACTTGAGGAGTTACGTTGTGGAGACAGAAAACCACAATTAAGGTAAGCACAACATTTTCCATTACTTTTCAACCCAAAGGATTGCACATATGTAACAAGTGTTAGGACAGGCTTATCAATGGCTTCATACTTTTGGAAGGCTGAAGATAGGCAGAAAATAGAGATGAGCAGTACAAGGTAGCCAGAAAATGAAGGTCTGACATCACAGAGAAACCAGAACTGTAAAGATGTGAGCATGACACTCTCTACTACTTTTCCGAATGTACTTCCTGATCCCTATGCTGCATATCGTCAGTGATTAGAAAGCCAAGACGGAAGCAGCAAAGGTAAGAAAGAAAAGAAAAAGAAAAAAGGCAAACTTTAGCAGCAACATAGTGCTAGTGAGACAAAAACTGGAGCTTAGGGCATTGTAAGACAGAAGATACCTGGAACACAACCCAAACCTTCAGCCAAGACTTCGGAAGGACCTCATCATAGGAACAAAAGCAGACAGGATCAGTCATCCCAAGTGCTGAAATACAACTTCAACTCATTTGCTGGTAATCTGCTCCTACTCTAACAGAATGCCCAGGCCAATCAAATCTTTCCTGAAATAAGATAGTGGCACCCACAGAATAAATAATGTTAAAAACAATAGTCATTACGTCAATATAAATACAGACATATCTGGAGGATCAATTAATGAAAAACAATAAAAATAACTGAAAATAAAAGTCATTGGAAGAGTGACTACATATTACAGTTTTCAAATATAAATTTTGAAAACAAACCTGTTCAAGAAAATTTTCTAGTTTTAGAAAAACTAGAGAATTTCATCTGAGAACTTGAAGTTTTAAAAAAGAAAGAAGTAGAAATACTAGAGTGGTAAAACGTAATAATTTCAAAAAAGAACTAAGTGGATGAGGCTTACAGTCAAATAGATACTGCAAAAAGAGGGTTACTAAATTGGAAAACTGGTTGGTAGAAATAGTTAAAACTGAAGAAAGGTGAGAAAAAAACAGAAAACAAATACAAGTGTGAAAAAGATAACTTGGATCATAGTAAAAAGTTTGGACATACAGTTAACTAGAATCCCAGAAAAGAAGAGAGAAATAGTTGGGCAGAGGAAATACTTGAAGATTCTGGCCAAAAACTGTTTCAAATACTTAATTAGGTTATCAAACCACAGAGTCAAGAAACTCTGCAAATATCCAACAGGATAAGTGTAAGAAAGCCATACCCAGCTACATCTTAATAAAACCCTGAAAATCAAAGACCAAGGGAAAAGTCTCAAAAGTAGCCACCATCTCCAATGGACCAATAATTAGGCTGACTACTGACATTTCAATAGCAACAACAAAAGATAAAACAAAATTGACATTTTAAAATGTTAAAAGAAAATAACTGGTGACCTAGGATATTATCTAGATGAGGTCACACAGAGTGTGAAGGGGAGCTATGGGTGGCTATGAGCTCTTGGCACCAGCACTGAGGTTCTTCTTATGTGAAGTAGGTGGCAGCAGAGGCTGGACTTGGTGGGGAGAGATTGTCTTTGCCCTCACAGCACTGTTTATTCCCCAGTGCTTCTGCCCTAATGCATTGCCCACAGAGGGATCACCTGGGGTTGGGTTCTGGCCTTAGACAAGAGGGCACAGGCAGTCCCCATTCAGTAGCTTACTGAGAACAAGCATTCTCACCCTGTCCTCTTTTGCATAAACAGCCCTTAAATAACTTCCTGGAAGATTCTCTCTGGTCCACCAGCTTCCACAGGAAGGGAGATACTGTCCTTATTGGCTAAGTTTCTATAGAGGAATTACTCTGGCTGGAGAAGTCTAGAGGATCAATAGCTACAGACTGCCTCTTCAAGCAGGAATGATAGGAATTTCAGATTCATCAAACAGAATGGTCCCTGAATACCTATTATTGTCAGGTTCATGTCTTGCTACAATAAGCCTCCCTGTACAATTCAACCATTCATCTTTATTTCATCTGCCTACATTGATCACGCAATCCCAGTATCACTAGTACCAGCACCAGGAGAAGCTTCAACATTGTGTCCTCTACTCATTCCAGCTGGAACTCTCTATTTCCCATCCCTGTGCATCAGTGTCATGACTATTGAAAAAGACTAAATGTCATCTACCTCTGCTTTCAGTATTTCCTGCTTTCCAAATGAGAAGTCCATCAGTCCCCTCAAGGAAGACCACCTAAAGGCTTATGTCAGAAGTATCCCACAGTGTGGTAAGAGGTGGCAGGGGATGGTTTATTGGTTACAGGGTATCCAGCAGCCTTGGCCTATCTGCCTTTCATGTAGGATATGATAGCAAAGTGTTTCAGACTTTAATGGCTAAAAACAGCTACTGTTTATGTTGTTGAGGATCAGCTCTTCGATGTGTAACAAGCATTTAGGGCTGAAAATTTGGCTAAAACTCAAGTGCTTCAAGGATGGAGACATCATCTTAATTGGCCAACCTGTCTATGGAGTTATGCTATTAGTCAACGTTGAGGTAGCACTGAAATATTAATAGATGCTTTATCAGCAGGAATGGTGGTGTTCTATGAGAATCCATCTAGTTTGAATACACAGACTGCCAAGTAAACCTGACAAATGTGGAAATCTGTGGATTTGATAAGCATTTTGATCCAGTTTATAATTCTTGTAGTAAAAGTTACATAAGCTGTGTATAATGACAATTTATCACATAATTACACTTGACACTCTATATCCAGCAGCATCTCTCATCATCTTAAAGAAGTCAGGTAGAAATCTCTGTAATGTTGCTGCATCTAATATGAATATTAGTAGTATGTTACTGGAAAAAATGATCCACACACAGCATTTGCAATGAGAAATGAATTTTGTTCAAATAGGACTTCCTTAAATGATACTGACACTTTTCTGATCAGCATAGAATGGCCGGTGCTAGCGAGTTATTCTTAGCTTAGCTATCAGAACTTAATTAAAATTTCTGATCAGACTAAAGCTCCTTGTTTTTCAAGGAACACAATAGGGAGATAATAAGAACACTTGGATCCCAGCACTTTGGGAGGCTGAGGCGGGCAGATCACGAGGTCAGGAGATCGAGACCATCCTGGCTAACACAGTGAATCCCCGTCTCTACTAAAAATACAAAAAAATTAGCCAGGCGTGGTGGCGGGCACCTGTAGTCTCAGCTACTTGGGAGGCTGAGGCAGGAGAATGGCATGAACCCAGGAGGCGGAGCTTGCAGTGAGCCGAGATCGCACCACTGCACTCCAGCCTGGGCAACAGACCAAGACTCTGTCTCAAAAAAAAAAAAAAAAAAACACTTGGGGGGTTTCAAACAAGTGGTACTCTTGTGCCCCTATGCTTACAAAGCCATGCCAGTTGCCACCAGGAAGTCAGAGCTCCTTCAATATTTTCTCAGGACTCTCAAAGGAATAGAAGCTCCTGCTATCACCAAAGTAGTGTCTTGGGACCACTCAGGCAGCTGAAGCAGCTGAGGATTCTTAAGGTAATGGTCAGCTTTGGTTTTTGTTTGTTTTTGTTTTGGGGAGGGAGTCTTGTTCTGTTGCCCAGTCTGGAGAGCAGTGGTGTGATCTCAGCTCATGAAACTTCTGTCCCCCATGTTCAACTGATTCTGCTGCCTCAGTCACAGAGTAACTGGGACTACAAGCGCCCACCACCACGCCCAGCCTTTATTATTATTATTATTATTATTAGTAGTAGTAGTAGTAGTAGTAGTAGTAGTAGTAGTATTAGTATTTTACTTTTAGTAGAGAGAAGGTTTTGCCATGTTGGCCTCGAACTCCTGACCTCAAGTGATCTGCCTGCCTCGGCCTCCCAAAGTGCTAGGATTACAGGCATGAGCAACTGTGCTGGGCCTAGCTTTGGATCTTCAAAATGAAACTCTAGATGCCTCTGTTATCAAGATAGAAATTCTGTGCCATCCACCATGGTTTGAACACAAGATCCTACCTAAAGTATAATTTTAAAATAAAAACATGGCATTATACCCACTGCTATTTAGACCAATTACTAAGCAGAATACACAAAATTTTGTGGTAAATTTTTTCACTAGAAACTAGACTGGGGAACATTTTTAACCTAAAGTATATGTTTAATTGCTGGTATACCAAGTGCTACTTTAAGATGTTACAGAAAATTCGGGAAAACTTACTAGAGGGAGATGCTTTTGGGTTATTTTGCTTTGAGATAAGACTTGGAAAATCTGAAATGCCTTCTTAATCAAGGTTTTCCTTGATGGAAGCCCTCAGCCTGAAACACATGTTGATAGAGTCTATTAGGATGAATTTAAGTCAGGAGTTCAACTATATAAAGTGAGTCAGAAAACTTCAGCTTCAGCAGTGAGTATATTTTTTGTGTATGTGTGAAAATAGTAAAAGAGGGCTAAGTTTATTTTTGATTAACTCTGTCACGAAATAGGTTGCAGTTTTCATTTGAGCTTTTTTGAGCAAACATCATCACACTATGTAAAACTATTTTTTAAGAATCTCTAATATTATACAATGCTATTTCAAAGGAATATGATGAAATATCCATATATAATATGAAGAACAAGTTTGTTGTTCATACCTGCATATAAATCTTCTCTTCTGACTTCAGTAGGGGAATGGAATGATCGTTTCCTTCCAGTGGGGGAATAGCAAGTATTTTAGCAATAGGATTTATCTTTCATATTTAGCAGTTAAGTATTCGGGGTTTCATGGAAATGTTCCAGAAAATGTTCCTGCAACGTGGGCAGATCAGCTTTAAAATAGGCCATTTGTAACTTTTTTTTAAGTGCATGTAAAATTTATTGCAGATGTTTTATATGTTCAAAACAGTTATCCATCTCATACCCTGTGTTATTTTTTAAAATACTCTTGTGATTAAAGAAAAAAAATGAAAGCAAAGTAAAATGTTTTCAGGCAAAAGAAAACAAAAAACAAAGAAAGAAAAGAATACAGGTTAGGTGCAGTGACTACTTTCTATAATCCCAGTAATTTAAGAGGCCAAAGCAGGAGGATTGCTAGAAGCTGAAAGTTCAAGACCAGCCTGGGCAACATAGTGAGACCACATCTCTACAAAAAATAAAAATAATAAAACAAGGAAACGTATTTTAAGCTCTTCAGATAGAGGAAAAATCACCTGTGATGGAAGCATACAAATTCAGGGAGGAATGACAAACATAAAAAAGGGAAAAATAGGCAAATCTGAATTAATATTATGTAAAACAATAATAATCTGAGTGTCAATATATCTGACTAAAACAAAAAAGACAAGAGAGAAGTATAAGGAAAACTAAGTGATCTAAAACCCTTGCATTGTCTTGGAAATGATGAAAATACCAATAGACATCACACTGTAGTAAGTCAGGGGTATATATTGCTATCTCCAAGGTAACCATCAAAACAAAATTGAAGGAATGTATTAAGAATAGCTATCACAGGGGAAAGACACAGGATAATTAAAAGAAAACCAATTCTTAACCCAAGATGAAGAATGAAAGAAGGAAAACAAAACAAGAAAAAAGTGATGCCAGGAGACAAAAAAGTAAAATAATAGTTATAAGACTAACTTGAAATTGAATTGTAAGTAAACAGTAAGTAGTCCAATGAAAAGGCAAAATTGTCAGATTGTACTAATCAATAAGCAATAGATCAACCCATTAACTTAAAGAACATGGAAAGAAATAACAAACTATAAGAAGTATTTATTTAAATAATAAATATGTAATAGCAAAAGCAACTAGCCAGATTTACTTCTCCAAAAGATGAAAAAATTGGTCATTTCTAGGGAGACTAAATTTTAAAAAGAGAAAAGGCACAAGTTAGTATCAGGAATAGGAATCTGGACATCTCTAAGCTCCTTTTCATATTTAGAATTTAATAAGGATTTCATAAACAATATCATACTAACAAATTTTAAAAATATTAATTCAATGGATCAATTCCTGAGACAAAAAAAAACAAAATTTACACAAATTATACAAGAAGAAATATGAATTTCAAATTGTATACCTTAAATAAAAACTTTTTCACAAAGAAAATTCCCACCTAGATGCCTTCTTTGAACTTTTCCAAATATTTAAAAAATAAATAACATAAATATGACATAAACTTTTTCAATAAATGTAAGAAAATGGGAAAACTTTCCAACATGCTTTATAAAATTAGCATAAGAGTGATACAGAAGCTGACAAAAACATCACAGGAAAGGAAAATTATAAGTTAAACTTTCTCATAAGCATTGTCACAGAAGTTCAAAACAAATATTCACTAACTGAATCCAGTATATCTACTCATATAACTGAGTATATGTTATATACTCAGCTATATATGTATATAGCCATACAGATACATACATTGCTGAGAAAAATTAATTACCCAGAATGTATACTAGTAATAGATACACTTAAGAATGCCCATATTTGTTTCCTGGCCCATGGAGTAAGGACTATTATGAGAGGGAACAAAATGTGACATCCCCTGGAACCACTCTACCCCCACTCCAGCCAACACTGTGTCTAAAATAAAAAGCAATGCCAAATTTCTGGATTGTGCAGGCCAGGATTTTAGAATGTACCCAATTCCCACATGAGCTATAGGGCATTTTGAGTGGAGTTCTAGTTTCAATTACTAGTGCCAGATTTGGCAGGGAGTGCAAGACTAGCTGCTCTAAATTCCATTCTGTGTTTTAATCTAAAGAGAAGTTCATGAAATAAACCCCAAGATTCATGTGAATTGTCCATAGGATTTTAAAACTCACCCTCTACTCTGTGATCTCAAGTTGGGCCTGACTTGGTTAATTACATAAATACTGGTAATATTCTGCTTCACCTAAACGTCAGCTTCATCCAGAGAAACATGATAGTTTTTATTAATGAGCAACTGAAAGGAATATAGGTCTAATGTATAGGCCTTTCATTTACTCATTAATAAAAACTATGTATGTTTACAAAAGAAATATACATCTTCTTGGGTTAAAATAAGACTGAGAGAAATTATCCAAATCCACGTATAAGAAGGTAAATAAACAGGGCTTTGAAACAAATCTGTATCTGCACCTAACAATCAAGTTTCTTCAAATAGAAAATATGGTGGCTTATAAAACCATAAGCTTTGATATGAAAGGAGTAGCTAATAAAAAGAAATGAAAAATAATTAAAAGACAGGCTGACTTAACTAGAAGAGAAATGTGATTGATATCCAAAGTTTACACTAGAAATATAAACTAGAAAATGATATGCTGAAGAGAATAGTTGATGTTTCCAGAGCTAATTACTCTCTTAAAGAGATAAATAAAGGAGAAACATGTATTAGCTGTTACCAGATTTTATTTTTCTGAAAGAATAGATTGGAATATTTTCCCCAAAAGTAAGACACAGGAAATGATGGGGAAGTGTCTCTTAAGTCTTCATAGTCAATTTGTACCTTGAAACCCTAACCCCACCTCCGTGAGACGGTATTAAGAGGTAAGGCTCTGGAAGGTGATTAAGTCATGAGGGTAGAGTTCCCATGATGGATTCATGTCCTTATCGAAAGAGGAAGAGGATTCGGTTCAAGTTCAAGATGGCTGACAAGAAACAGCTAGCACAAGTCATGTTAGATTAGCATGGAAGTGAGGAGGCTTGGCAGCTTTGTGTGCTCTCAACAGCAAAGTCCAGCATCACTTGTGTGGAGGGAAATGCCAGTGGGCCACCTTCCCCACAGCCACCAGTCTCCATTGCCCCAGCTGAGGGGTCCTCTCAGTGTAAGGCCCACAGAACAGCTACCTTCCCCCTTCATATTTCAGCTGTGGCCCATAACAGTTCTGAAACCCCATTCCCTACAGGCCTGTGATACTCCCTCAGGCTCTCACCACCTCAGTGTTCTGCCTGCCCCACCTGAGAGTTCGGATGGTGAGCCAGGGACCAACCCATTTCACTCATCACAGTGAGCACCTGAACACTGGGCTAGCCCGACCCTGGTCCAGCTCTTTCATGACTCATACACACTCTCCAGTGGGCCATCTAGGGGCCAAAGAACTGAGGAACTACCTACCCCATTCCAACTCAGCTATTAGCTGACCACTTCCTTAAGACCAGAGCCTGAGGTGGGGCTGACCCAACCAGTTGACACCATTACAACCAACACCCACCCACACAGACCTAACAGTGGAGCTCCCACTTTTAAACAAAGTGGCAATGCTATAATGTTGGAGAACAGGTGAGAAGCAAATCCAAAAGACCCTTCTGAACATACTCTACAATCACACTGCCTAGGCGAACAATAAAGCTATCTGTATTGTGCTCAGTGACAAGGTTCTGCCCTGAAAGCAATCTCAGAAAGAGTCACAAAACCAGGTTTTCCCCATGACCCTCAAGCACATCATGGTCTGGAGATAGCCTATAGTGTATGCCTGAACTAGAAGTCACCATCCCTGGAACAGGGGTGAGATAGGGAAACAGATCACATTCCTGCTTCTCTAGGATGGGGAGCCAGTGAAAGTCCCTCACCCTCCCACAGACATCTCAGTGTCTTTCGACAGGAGCTCCCTGCAGCCACCCTCATCAGGGTTGGTGCTTGTGCTCACTACTGGGGTATTCCAGGGCAATTCAGGGACTCTAGCTCTGCCCAGCTGTGTCCCCTCACCCACACAGAATAGGAAGCTCAGGGCACTGGGTACTCCACTATCTAGTCCATCACCTGAAACTACAGAGAGCACCTCACAGTAAACAAAAATCCACAGTTGGTTGTTGCCCAAAAGTGCCTTCTACTGGCCTGTACGTTAAACCACACAGCCCAATATAAAACTTACCAACAGAAGTGGCAACATGTTATATAGTCACACTCTCTAGTGAGGGAAAGATGGGAAAGAGAAATAAATATATAAGCAAAGAAAAACAATACTATTTCTACTAAAATAATTACAAATTTAGAAGTGCCAGCCACTTCAGGTAAGAAGGAACCAGTAAAAACACTCTGGCACTATGAAAAATCTGAATGTTGTAAAACTACCAGAGAATCACACCAGCATTCTAGCAGTGAACCTTAACCACAATGAAAACTCGGAAGTGACAGGTAAAGAATTCAAAGCATGGATTGCAAGGAAGCTCAGTGAAATCCAAGACAAGGTTGAAAATCAACACAAAGAAACTAATAAAGCAATTCAGGAAATGAAGGAAGAGATAGATATCTTTTAAAAAATCAGTCAGAACATCTGAGATTGAAAAGCTCACTTGAGGAATTTTAAAATAAAATTGGAAGCTTTATCAAAAGACTAGACCAAGCAGAAGAAAGAATTTCAGAACTTGAAGTCTTCCAAACTAACCCAATTAGAGAAAAACAAATCATAATTTTAAAAAAATTTGAGAAATATGGAAATATACGAAGCAACCAAAACTATGAATTATTGGCATTCCTGAGAGAGAAGGAGAAAAAGTTTAAAACCTAGAAAACATATTTCAGGGAATAATTCAAGAAAAATTTTTGTAATCTTGCTAGAGACATAGACATCCAGAGGACATCTGTGAGATATTATGTAAGATGAATATCACCAATGTGTGTAGTCATCAGACTATCCAAAGTCAATGTGAAAGAAAAACCTTAAAGGCAGCAAGAGAACAGGTAGCCCCATCAGGCTAACAGCAGGTTTCTTAGCAGAAACCATATAAGACAGAAGAGATTAGAGAGCCTATTTTCAGCCTTCTTAAAGAAAAGAAATTACAACCAAGGATTTCATATCCTGTCAAATAAGCTTCATAAGCAAAGGAGAAATAAAATCTTTTCCAGATAAGAAACTGCTAAGGGAACTTGTTACCGCTAGGCCAGTTTTATAAGAGACTCTTAAGGGAGTTATTAACATGAAAACCAAATAACAATAGTTGCTACCACAAACACACACTTAAATACATGGCCCATAGACTCTATAAAGCAACTATACAATTGACACTACTAAGCAACTAACAACATCATAACAGGATCAAAACCCTGCATGCCAATATTAAGTTTGAATGTAAATGTTCTAAATGACTCACTTAAAAGACACAAAGTGGCAAGTTGGGTTAAAAAAACAAGACCCAGTCAAAGTAAAGGATTGGAGAAAGATCTGTCACACAAACAGAAAACAAAAGAGCAGCAGTCGCTATTTTTACGTCAAATAACACAGACTTTAAACCAACAACAGTTACAAAAGGACAAAGAAGGGCATTACCTAATGATAAATGGTTCAATTCAACAAGAAGACTTAATTATGTATGCAACAATATTGGATTGCTCACATTCAAAACAAGTAATTCTACACCTAGGAAAACCACAGAGTAATACTGGGGACTTTAATAGCCCATTGACGGTGTTAGGCAGATCATTGAGAAAGAAAACTGACAAAGAAATTTTGAACTTAAATTTGACACCTGACCAATTGGACCTGATAGAATACTCCACCCAACAACCATAGAATATACAGCTTTCTCATCTGTACATGAAACTTATTGTAAATACCCCATGTTCTCACTTGTAAGTGGGAAGTGAACACTGGGCACATATGGACATGAAGATGGGAATAGTGGGGGGACGCTGTTGAAAAATTACCTGTTGGGTACTATGTTCACTACCTGACGGACAGATTCAGTCATACCCAAAATGACAACATTGCACGATATACCCTTATAACAAACCTGTGCATGTACGCCCTCAATCTATAATACAAGTTGAAAAAAAATCTGCATAGTTAGAGCAATTAGGAAACTATCTCTTTATAGACACATCTAGGCCACTTGATTAGATAATTCACTGATTGAAAAGACCAGAAATATTGGAGTAAAAAATTCAAAATATTACAAGAAGATTTTCAAGTTGATATAAGTATACATGCAGCTACAGACATTGCCTGTGCCTAAAATATGCATGAAATTAGTCTTCCAAGGGAAGTTCTAGAAAAGAGAAATAAGTACAGAGGTTAGAGATGGAAAGACAGGGACAGTTTGACTCCAGGCCTTAGTGACATTCTTATGGGTGACACATCCTGAATGTGATTCTTCCAAATTAGAAACTTGAAGATGGAGATGATTACCTGAACAGGGGCTCATTTGGGAAGTCCCTGAACTAATTTTCACTACTTACCCTATGGAATGCAACACGAGACAATATAAAGAAGATTATGAAGGAGGGTGCAGGCCAGCTATGAGGAGAGAAAATGAAAATTAATGAAAGAAACCATTCTGTCCCAGAAATCAATTTGAGCCCAAATGTACGAAAGATGTAAAAGAAACAGGCCAGGCACAGTGGCTCATGCCTGTAATCCCAGCACTTTGGGAGGCTGAGGCAAAAGAATCACTTGAGCCCAGGAGTTTGTGACTATCCTGGGCAACATAGTAAGACCCTGTCTAAAAAAGAAAAAAAAAAAAGTGTAAAGAAAGCAATGGACACATTGATTCAGCTGGGCCTCCCTAAAAGAGATAAAAAAATATAGAGCAATGAAATACTAGAGGTATGAGAGGCATGACTCACTGCTGCAAAAAATGATGGAGCAGATAGAATGTTACTCAAGGCTAGAAAGCCACACATAAGACTTTCAAAAGCTGAAGAAATATACAGACGCTGTGGAAGGACTAAATCTAGCTAATTAACATGTATTAACTCACAAAGTTATCATTTTCGTAGTGGGAAAACTTAACATCCACCGTCTTAGAATTTTTTGTACATGATAAATACAATTTTATCTGTCAATTAAAATAACAAATTAAGAAATGCAAAAATAAACAAATAAATAGTCAGTGTAGAAGAAAAAATCCTGAAGAAATACAGTGCCTCAGGAAGGACATATTCTGATTTGACATACTGACTTGACATCTTCTGACATTCAGAGTTTACTCCTAGTTCTGACTTGAGCCATGCGGCCCAAGTTCCAAACCTCAGTGGCAGCCTCAGTTCAGAAATCTCATGAGGACAAATACATATCTGAAACAAATGTGGAAATGAAAGAAAAACCTTGCCTAAGAGGCAGATATCAGCTGAAAGCCTGTGGAAGACATATCTTCCCTAGAGGCTATACTCAGCAAATTAAGGGGCATATTAAGTAGGAGAGTTCACATGTGCTGGATGGGTACATCTTGTATAGGCTGGGCCAAAATGCCATTCTCTGAGAAAAGACAAAGTATGAATCTATGACGTTTCCTGCAACAGAAAAATGCACAATGTCAAAATTATCATTTGAAAGGAGGGTATTGTAATTACATCTTAAGTCTCAAGCGACGAACTCTGGACAACTAGTGCAGACAAAATGGTAGCTATTGAGGCAAAAAAAAAAAAAAAAAAAAAAAAAAAAAAAAAAAAAA
>NW_016803441.1:1854815-1862913 GCF_001698545.2 Rhinopithecus bieti | reverse complement strand
AGAAAAAAAAAAAAAAAAAAAAAAAAAAAAAAAAAAAAAAAAAACTTTCCCTTCTGCTCTTCATCTGGAGACACTACTGAGTCTCCATTTTATGTTTTGGAATCACTCTGGAGTCCCAGATTTGCCAGGAGTAATTGGTTTAGGGGTTTTTTTATTTAAAAGTTTGGACTTTTAAATTTTATTTATTAATTTGATGGATGAGGAGCTGGTGCTGTGATCTTATTTATCCCACTAACTCTTGAGCTCCTTTAAAAGGGAACACATGAGACTAATTAGAACTCGAAGTACTGGAAAATTACAATGATTTTCATGGAGAAAAGCCCAGGATACAGATGCTTGAAGGTGCTCACATCTAACCAGCCATTGAGAATGTCTTTGGCTGAGGCTGAGCAGAATAAAAAATCAGGGAGATGAGCTTTAGATTTTAATTTATTTGAAGTTTACATGGTAAAAGAATTTAATTTTGTTAGTCATTTCTACTCTTTGAACTAGAAACTGGAAACTTGGCCAAAGTCAGGCACATAGAGCTCCAGAAAATTGGCCAAAATAATTATTACTTTTGCATGTTTGTGATAAAGTTTGGTAAAACATTCATAACCAAAATAGGATATTAGTTGGAAGAATAATATCCAACAGTTGGTGAACACATACATATGTATTTGTAGGTTTATATAACCATATACATAATGTTTTATAAAGAAGATAGAGTTGGGGCACAGAGATTGATACCCCAAATTATGGTACTCCGACATGCTAGGTACCTTGAATTTTAAAAAACTGGAATGACTTAAAAGATGCTTCAAAACCCATAACTTCCTAAACTTCTTTTGTTCCTCCCCACTATTCTCCCCGCCGTCAGCACAGGGAGGCACTCTCTTAATTTCCTGATTCAACTAAAGAAGCTTCTCTCCAAAAGAAATGAAACTGTCTTTAACACACCCCTTCCCCCAGGGATCTCATTAAATAACCAGGAAAGATTAACCACTGGAGAAAAGACTAAGAGAAAAGATTAAAAGTCGCTATGCTCAGACAGGCTTTTCATCTGTTCTGAGGGCAGCACTGAGAGATTATCTAGGGGGCCGTCTGCGTCATAAGAACCTTTGTTCATGGTGAAGTTCCACCCCTCAACTTCTCTAAATGTGCCTCCACCTTCCCCAGAGCTCAAAGAAACTCTTTTTCAAGTCAATTGTCTGTTCCTTGGGCTCTTGCATTTTCCCTGAAAGTTGTTTTTTGCTACTCATAATTTCTTACATCCCCCATTTCCCCCCGTCCCTATAAGAGAGTATCTAACCTTCAAACATCTGGCCCTTCTTTGAGTCTCGTATTTGTGGGACTCCGATGTCCACGTGCATGTAAATAAATGTGTATGCATTTTTCTCCTATTATTCTAACTATTGCAAGTTCAGTCTAGTGAATATTCAGAGAGGACAGAGGGGAGCTTTCCCTCTGCTCCTACAATACACAGATACATACATGCATACATACACACATACATAAAATCTGTGACTCTTAGTGATTACATCATACTTTATCAATAAAGGTTGCCTCAAGGTGAGAAATATTACTGATATGTATTGTGATTGTTTTTTTCTTTCTGATGATTTGAGATATATGAAAATACGATCAAGAATTGGGGCAGAAATAGGTACTGTTTTGGGAGGACCGGCTTTTTTCCCTGCTCTGAAACAAAAGAACTCCAAAATTAATTCTTTTATTTCTTTTCTTACCTGCCTACTTTTGATATATTTGAATAAACTATATATACATATATATATAATCTTCTAAAAGATCACCTACCGTACATATTGATTTTCAATGTTTCCCTAACACAAATTTGGAAAAGAAAATAGCTGATTGAAAATGAAAGTAATAAAACAATACTGACAATAATGGGTAAGATTTTAATAACATTAACTTATTAAATGCCAGATGCTGTTCTACAGGCTTTACAAATCCTAAGTATTTAATCCTCATCATACCAATATGAAGTTTTACTCTATTATATGAGATTAAGTGTCTTGCTCAAGGCCATGCAGCTGTTTCTGAGAAAATGATTATTAGGATTGGGACATCATTGTTGCTTTGCACAGAACTTGATCAAAGACATTTCAATTTTCAGAACCTGGCTGGGCATTTCTGAAAGTTTTTTGTTTTTTCACTTGTTAATGTATTGTCACAAAAAAAAAAAAAAAGAAAGAAAGAAAATCATCTAGAGTGATTTGAATTTGCACCTAATCTAACAAATTACTAGTTCTGGGATCTTAGCAAGCTTATGAATTTGGTATTCATTCCTTCAATAAATACCTATAATCCCCAATGAATAAGAAGGTATTCTCGGCACTGAGGGTACGGTTGTGAAAAGACAGAGCAAGATCTCTGCTCTGGGGATTGCATTCTAGTGAGGGAGATCTACAATAATCAAAAAAACATATAATACAAAGTAATATCATTTTAGGTGTTTAATATTTCTTAGCCTCAATTTTCTTTTCTATGAATTAAGAAAGATACTACCGACTTCAGGGCTGTTCCTGAGATCCAATAAAATAATATGTGGAAAGTGTTTAATACAGTAAAAATTGCAGCTCTTCTCTGGCTACTATAGAAATACATATTTAACTTTTGTTTGAATCTTTCTCTGTATATAGTTTTTTTCTTCTAAAATAACACATGCATACTTTTTCATTTAAACAACACAAGCGACTTCCTTAGGTATTACACAATAGGATCTCAGTTTATCTTTGAACATCTAGGCCTCCTTGTGTTCCCAGTGTTAGCAATAATCTATTCTCTGTTTAAAATTTTTGCTTTTATTAGTAGCTTTAAGGAATTTAAGATAAATATTTGCATAAGAAAGAGTTTTTATTGAAATGATCCCAAATCAACATATGCTTTGTCATTTGTGATATTCCCACTAGGGAGTAGAATGAATAATAAATGGCCAGCCAGATGTAGGACTTATTTAAGTACTTAACAGAGAGTTTATATTTGAGGCATTTAGCCGTAACCATACTTCAGCTGTGCTTTTGCCTTAAGACACATTTTTTAACTCCATGAATACAGAGAGCTTCAGACATCTACTCTGATTCTCTCTCTCTCTGGGCTCAAACAGAATTGAGTAGTAAGAGTGTACATAATTAAAACATGGTAAAAAAACAATCTCAATTAAATTTTGGTTTAATCTGCTATGAAAAATGGCATTGCTCACATTGAACTACCTATAGGTCAATGGTCAGTTTACTATAAATACGAAAACATAGTCAATTGTAAGATATGCCTTGAGGCACTTTATCCTGGTCAGAATTCTACAAAGTACTATAAGTTTATACATTATATATAGCAGACAATGCACTGTACATTTTTAAAAACAGACATACTAAAGGTTTATTAACAGCTCTTTTATGATACTTAGCATGTATCAGTCTGTTTTAAGCAATTTACAAATATTAATTCATTTAATATATTGCAAATATCTAATGAGGATAGTTCCAATATAGACCCTATTTCACAGATGAGGAAACAAAAGCCAGATAAAAAGTAAATTTCTCAAGATTGTAGAGCTAGTAAGTGGCTGCAAGTTGGATTCAGCACTAGCACATGGGGGAGTCTAGATAAACCATTAATCATATGCTATTTACCCCCATTGGGCCATCACGTTCTCCTGTATCATCATCGCATGTGACTCTATGGCAAATGCACCTGAGAGCAATAACTCAAGCATACCCTTAGAATGACCCTGTGTGGCAGACACACCTAAATGTGTGTTCCCAGTTCTGAGCTAAGGAATCCAGGAATGACCAACCCAGAGATTTGTTCTATGAGGAGCATCTGAGCCTCCGTCTTGTACCGTGGACCACAGGCTGGGTCATATGCAGAATCAAGGCCCCAAGTTTTGGGGCGGGGGGGGGGGGGTGAATAAATGTTGCCAGGTGGAAGTTGTTAGGGAGAGGGTGCTAAGTGAAAATGCTATATAAACTGCTTTTTGCAAGCAGTTGCAATTCTTCTGCTCAGCCTGCCACCATCAAGCCATGCGATTCTCCTGTCCAGTCTGCCACCAATGGACTCTGAGATGTAAGCCCTTCTGAAACCCCTCATTTGCTAGCTCTGGGTTTCTTTGGCTTCTTGAACCTGGTGCCATCCCCATTGGCATCGATACAGGTTGGCCACAATGGCGATTGACCCTTAACCCAGATCAGCTGCTTGTCAAAACACAAAGTCTTCAGACTTGACCAATAAAATTAAATGGCTCTAAGTGTGGTGGTTCACACCCATATCCTCAGTATTTTGGGAGGCAGAGGCAGAAAGATTGCTTGAGGCCAGGAGTTTAAAGCCAGCCTGGGCAACAAAGCAAGACCTCATCTCTAAAAATACAAGAGTTTTAATTAAAACAAATAGCCAGACATCGTGGTGCACACCTGTTTCCCAGCTACTCAGGAGGCTGAGGTGGGAGGATCGTTTGAGTCCAGGAGTTCAAGGTTACAGTGAGCTATGCTTGTGCCATTGCACTCCAGCCTAGGCAACAGAGCAAGACCCTATCTCTAAAATTAAAAAAATTAAACAAAACATAAAACTAAATAGCTCTATATAGGTACCTAGAAGTTTCATCTTGAATTCCTTTTAATGTCTATCAAAATTCATCATTATTAAATAGTTGATGAATCTGTGTCCCATCCTCTTTTCTAAAATTTTCCGAGTCTACATGATCAGAGAACAGTCTATTGGACATTATTAGGTGCACAAATTTCCTGAAGTGTTTCTTTTGCAATGGTATTAGTTTAGGTTTTAAAATATTGTCAGAAATAGGCCCATGAAACATCATCACTGCAAGGATTTTGAGAAGTACATTGCTTATTAAACTGCCTTCTTTATTGGGACACTTAGAACAAATTCATTTCCGGTCCTAGCATCAAAAGAGCTTTGCCTCTTCTGAATAATTTTTGACACCAACTTTGTGGCTACCTACATTTCCCTCTTTGTTAAAAAGCTTAAAAAATAGCTACCTCTGTTTATCAAGCCAGTATGTTTTGGGGCAGAGTTTTGTGTAGTACCTTCATCTTTGCTCACTGGTGTGTTCCTATCATTTTCTTTTGGAATCATGTTATCCACTTCTCATTTATGTTATTGTGGCAGTCCTAGGGCTCACACTTATCTGATTGTCGTCCCAGCTCCTCTCAATTGGTTTCCATTGTGTTCAGCCAATGAGAGGCACTTTGGGAAGGCTGGAGCCCACAGGCTGGGAGAAGCCAGGGTACTTTTCCCTCTCTCTTTCTCTCTCCAGAGACGCAGTCTGCAACTACATATCTGCTGAGGCCCTAGTTCTGCCAGAGAGCCCTGCAGTGGTTCTAGCTCCTATGGGAAGGATTCAGTCCTTAGGTTCCATTAACACAACCTTATCTTCTTTCAGCTGCAGGATGGCAGCTGTCTCCTGCTGTTGCTAATTTCTGTGTACCTCATGATCCCCTATTTACCATTTTCCTCAGTTTATCGCCTGTGTAAACACTGTTTTCTATTAAATTCACTTTATTAAACATGTTTAGACCAGTTTCTGTTTTCCTGGTTAGACCCTGACGGTTATCTTGCGAAATGTCATGCATTTCTATATAAGGTAACGTAAATCCTTTTGGAAGACAGCCAGAAGTCTGGATAGATAGGGAGAGGGGGCTGAGGAAGATAGAAGGAGACAGAGATAGAGATGAAAGAAAGCGTGAGACACTATGTAAATATTCTAAGTTCATAGTGTTTGTAAATAGATTTCTCGGCATAATTGCTTTCAAACTTGTATTTCACAGACTCTTTGCCCTTCTCTTTGCACTTCAGATATTTAAATTCATTTTTGCTTTCTTAATGTTATTTATAAGATGTTTGTGATAGAATGTTAAGGAATTTAATTTATGAAAAGAAATGATTAGCTATTTTTTTTCATGACTGTGAAAGTAGCAGTAATCTTTTAAAACTTTCCATTTTTCATTTGGATTTATTTTAAGCATTCTTCAGTCTTGCCTAAAATAACATTTCTTACTTACATACTCTTACACTTTAAGTCACGTTGAAAATTATGTGCAAAATCTGATTTTTTTTGAGAAAGACACACGTGTTTTCCTTTTAATGTCATTGATATTAATTACTACTAGAAGGCCCTGATATTAACATGTGGGAAGTATAATGGCGATATTATAAATCTGGTTAACCTTACAACAACCTAACAGCTGTCTTATTCCATATGGGCTCCAGATATTTTTCCAGGATCTTTTAATGGGAAATACTCGTATTATTATGTATACACACAATTGTAATATGTTTGTTACGAGGTTTTTACATTCCTCCGATATACCATGACAAGAAAAAGACCTGTAATATGTGAGCTATAGCTCTTCAGTAGCAGCCATATGTTCATGGGAGACCTTGGGTTTCCTTTTGTTAAACATTTCTGTGACATTTACACAAGCTAAGCTCTCAAAAAGCAGCCCTGATTATTTTCCTCCACACAAATCTTTATTTAAGGAATATATTGGCAAAGGCAGCCCAATATTAATTATCAACATAAAATCAGTAATTATTACTAATTAAAATTTAAATTCTTGAGACAAAAACGTTCTCCTCCATCAAAAGCAGAGATAAAGTTTCACACTTGGTAATTAGTATTTCTGTTAATAATGATGGTCTTTATTACAACATTTATTTTTTCATAATTCATTAATTTTTTTATTCTAATTTACTTATGATATATACTCCACTCTCTTCCAGTAAGATTTTTGGTAGAATAAAATTAAGTGTGAAAAAAATGGGGAAAAATATTATATTATGAAGTTAAGGAATGAATTTAAGACCACATATATATGAGTTGCCTAGCTCTGGATCAACTAATTATCAATATTAAGTGATAAATATAGTTATATATTTCCTGACAAGATCAAAGAATCCAAACAAATATTGTCATTCACAAACATATGCCAATTCATGTGTAAAGATCCTTTTTTCCCCCCAGAATTCAATTACAGATTTACTCTCCATAGCATTTAACAATTGAGAAAATAAACATTCTTAACTATAAAGTTATCTAAAATTTATTTTAAGTAGTTCAGTAACACCTGTTTTAGCTAAAAATTTCCAGTAGATGCAGTTACTGTTTAAATGGTTAATTCTTAAAACATCCTTCTATGCAGAAGGTATGATATTAAATCAATATATAAGACTAAGACATAAGGTCTGGATACTTTGCTACTTTTTTAATGCTATTACTTAATATTGGACTAGAACATGGCAAATGTATTCAAGTAGACAGTAAACATGTCCATTAGGCTTTCCTGAAACATCTGTCTTGAAAGAGGTTTTGGCAGGAGCCGGATGGCCATCAAGACATGATTGAATCCCCTAAGTATATTTCACTCAGTTATATCGCTTAATTGAAAGTCATATGCTCTGTTTAGCAGAAATGAGGATAAGTCCTCATTCTGCTTTACATTTTTAAGAATTCGATATTTAGTCTCAAAGACAATTCAGAATTGATATAGGCATCAGGCACTAGCTATTAGATCTAGGTTCATACACAGAAAAAAAGCTTTGAATCTTAAGTACCTTCAGAAAATGTCAAAAGTGTGGACTTTAAAGCACAGAAGATAGGACAGTATGAAAACAAAAAATGAGGAAAGTGCTAGATCTGTATAACTAATAGAATGTCTAATATATATTTCTTATATAAAGAATTGTACTTGGACATGGGGAAATAAGCTGTAAAGCTGGAAGAAAGATTCAATGCTATTATTTAAATCTCCTGGTTTAAATGTTGAACACATATGGAATGCAATCATTTTTGATTAATCATTAATCAGAATTCATACTGAGATGCCTTTCTAAGCATCTGTCAGTCATCAAGCCCAATCTCAATATAAATCTACTACCAAAGCAATAGTGATGCTTTTTGTCTTTTCATAGATAAAAAATATTTTTCCAATGCACTTGGAGGCTAACAAGTGGTTATACAATAAGCAGTAAGAAGATATGAGAGGCCGGGCGCGGTGGCTCAAGCCTGTAATCCCAGCACTTTGGGAGGCCGAGACGGGCGGATCACGAGGTCAGGAGATCGAGACCATCCTGGCTAACA
>NW_016803441.1:1834341-1852628 GCF_001698545.2 Rhinopithecus bieti | reverse complement strand
TTAAAGAGAATTTTACTTTTAGATTTATTTTTTGGAAAAAAAAACAGCTGTTTTAGTTTAAATAGTTTACTCTTGCTAAATGCAATGGCAGTCTAGAAACATTTTTCTATCAAGGTTTATCTCCACTTGTTAAAGTTTAGATAAGAGACTGCCAGATTTTCTGCTTCAAAAGCGATAAGAACAAATGTAACCATCGATTCTGCTCATTTATCATTAGTATGTATGGTTTCACAGAACAAAGTAAAAATGAATCCAGCTCTGCTTAGAAAGAGGATACATTTGATTTAGACCAAAAGGGAAACATCAGATATTTAATTTCAAAAGATAGTGGTACAGGTTTTGTAGAAGAGGAGAATAATTCATAAATAATACAATAATGGAATTTTAAGTATAAAGTTATTGGTTTGAAGTTCACTAGACTCAGGTGTTTTTAAGGGTTTGTGGGGCAGACAACATCTTAAAACAGTCACTCATTATTCTAATGCTTAAGGTTGAAGCACAGTGCTTTCTCTATTCAAGACGATTTGCAAATACTTTGTATACCTACATAGTATCATTTCTAATTCAGCAATTAACATTTACATGCACTTAAATATTGCACAAAATAACTATTGGGAATTATAGGACAGATAGTATAGTCTAGGCATGCTAAACACAGCAAGATAAAAGAATGCACAGGGGGATGATACACAAAGATACAAATAATCCAAATGTAGTATGATAGGCATTATGGGTGAAAAATGAGTGAGCAATTTATGGACAAGGCACAATTCATGGAGGGAAAAAGATTGGATCTAGGACTTGAAGAACAATCAAGATGATTTCAAGTAGAGAATGAGAAAGGGAGAAGACAATTCTGCATAAGGGGCATAAGTAAAGGCACTGAATCATAAAAGGATATCAGGAGTTTGGGAACAGAAATATTGTTTAAATTGGTCATATATCATCAGTTGTTGAAATGGTATAGGAAACAATGGAGGAGATAGAGATTTAAGTCAGGATAATGAAGGAAATTTAACTGTAGCTTTGGCAAAATTGCATGATACATTTCTGTCATGGCAAATAGGTCACTGGCTAAAATATGTGATATCTTTGACTAACAAAAGAAAGCAAGAGGCAGATGAAATGACTGGAGAGATACATATGTAAAAAATTGAGAAGGGTCTTGCAGAGTGTGCTAAAATGTTGTATTTCAGCTGCAGTCAATGGGGGTCCACTGAAGAATTTAAGCTGGGAGATGACATGATGAGTTCTGTCATTTGGGATAACTGGGTAATGCTGTGTAGCATGAGAATGTGAAGGAAGTGAATTGCATAAGACCAGGTCATGTTAATTTTGCCTTCCCACCATTCTTCCTTCCCCTTCTACTGAAAGGATCTTTTCCTTTCTTTCTTTTTTTTGCTGGTTCTGGGAGCAAAAGTCATCGTATTATGTCTTGGCTAGGTTAATTATCTGGGCTAATTATAGTATTCTTTATCTCTGGCTACAGTGAAAGAATCAGAGATAGGTATGTATCCCTAGTGGGGTTTACCCTGGGATATTTTTTTCAGACGTTTCTTCTGAGGAAGAATGTAGTTTCATTTTAAGTGCGGAGCCACTTACAACTTTAGAACCAGCCTCGTGGGATTAGCTGGCCTGAAAATAACAGATCAGAACTGAACAGAGGAAAGGAGAAAGGAGACTCCTGATAGACTCTATCCCCATAGTCAGCCTTCTCTGGAAGTAGCTCTATCTCATTTCTAAATTGTATTTATGTGATTACAGTAGTTTGAAAGTGGCCCCAGTTCTTCCCCTCCCTTTATCTGTGCCCTTTGCAATGTGAATTTTCAGCTCCTCCCATTGAAAAAATGGATTCTATTCTCCACTTCTCAAAGCCAGGATAACCTTGTAACTAACTTTGGCCAATAGAATGAGGAGGAAGTGATCATGTACCAGCTCTGAGCCTGAGTTTCAAGAGGTCTATGGCAATCTGTCCTCTTGAAACCCTGCCATTGCTGTAAGAACAAACCTACACTGGCTCACTGGAGTTTGGAAGACCTTGTGAAGGAGAGCTGAGTCATCCTGGCCAGATGGCAGCCGCCTTGCCAGGCTACCTCAGTTATGCTAGCACAACCAAAAGTATTCAAACCCAGTCCAGCTTAGCGGTTGTGCTCACCTAACTCATAGGCTTATAGGGCAAAATCAATGTTTAGTGTTTATATTCCACTGAGATGTAATGACTATTTCTGACAATGTTTATTGTGACATTATATAATTGACAGTGTATGACTGTGACAATATATAATTGATGCAAGAAGCCAATAAATTTACCCTTTTTAGAGTAAATTAACTGGATTCGAGATTATGAAACAACTAAATGAATCCAAACATAACCAGTTAATGAGGCATTTCAATCATCTAGATGACAGTTCACAGCCTTAAATACCATGGAATGCACAATTATTTAACATTATAAACAAATTAGAAAACCTAAAGTTGCACTAAAATAGTCTTTTAAAAACAACAAATGTGATGGGTGAAGCACAAAACTTGTTATACAGTTGGATGCAGTCTGGGACATTGTTAAAAATGGTGCTAAGATTTCAATTTAGAAAAATTAGGAGTTTGATAACTAAAATGCAGAATAAAGAAGCAGAGTAGGGGACTGAGAAAACATGACCTAAGTGGCAAAGACAGAAGTTAGGGAAAGAGTAGAATTCAAATGTGTTAGCATTTAATGATTTCCATGGTTATGGAAAGATCAAGTATGATGGAGTCTAAAATGAAGGCATTGGTTTTGATAATTAGAACAGAGTGGTTGAATTTTCCATTGCAACTTCAGTGAAAACAAAGTGGAATGTATGAGAAAATACAATCTGTACCAATTATTAAGCACTATTATTTATATTGTATATGTCTGTTTTTAAGTATATATGTCTATATTTACTTTGAAAGGAAGGCATACATGTGTATTTACTCATTCATGCACTCAACATTTACGCATTGCCTGCTTCTTGTCATGTTGATTGCCAGAGATATAGTGTCTCTGCTCATATTCCTGTGAAGGAGATATTATGTAGACATACATATGAAATATGTAAAAATTAGAAGAAAACATTTAATAAAATAAAATATATCACAGAGAGAGAAATCATCAACTCTACCTTTCAGAAGGCTTCCTAAAAGACAACATATGAATTGGGTTTTGAAGCATGAATCTAAATTCTCCATTTGAATAAGCAAATATGTGACCATCTAGTCAAAGGAAACTATTGCCTAGATGGTCATAGATTGTAAAATTGTACTGGATATGATAATGACATTTCAAAAACTTGATTCTGATGAAGCACAAAGTGTGCTGGGAAAGCTGTGATCATTGAGATTGGTGATGAAGTCAGAGGCCAAATCTGCCTTTGTTGCAGTCTCAATGATCACAAAGAGATGTGTGCATTCCTAAGGCTGAGATCTGTACTATAGGGAAGGCTAAGAGTTGAAGACCCCTAATGCAAGGGGGCCACAGAGTCATATTTTTGTTTGGAAAGGTAATTCAGGGGATAGCAGAGAATTGAAAAGTAGGGAATGAGACTGGGGTAAAAAGATGGTCAAGATAAAAATCTTTCTAAATATCAGTGACTATTCCTACAAAATGCTATCAAGATTTTTTGCATATCCATGTATTAACTATATATCTTTACTTGATGCTTTATATCAACATGCTTTAAAATTCAAACTTATTCATTCAGAACAAAACTAATTTCACTATCTTAAAACAGAATAACTTCATTTTTATGATTTACTCTTACATGACATCTAAAATAATCTTCTGTACTACTGGTGCCAAGTAAACTGAAAACAGTATCATCTGTCAATGATGGTAAGAAAAAGGAGAGGATAGAGTTGAGAGACACTGAGAGAGAGATTCACCAAGGCCTGATAATTGATTGGGTGGTGGTAGTAATACTAACTTTACATTAGACACTTCATATGTACTGAACACAACTGTAAGCACTTCAGTATGCTTACCATGAGAATAGAGTGAGTTGTCTCAATTTTTATGGCATTATCTACGTTTTACAGATGGGAAATGCACCACAGAGTCTAATAGAATGGTTCTTAGGTTTCTCATCCCACTGGTTTTCTCTAAAGACTTATCTGGATAAAATAAAGATTCCATATCATTCTGAATAAGCTAGCATTTATTGGGTGCTATATATTATTAGATAATGTAATGGGACTTTGATAGTATTTGATGATACTAAGTCTAGGAACAAAAAAAGAACCATAGTCTCCCCTGCTAATAAAAACTAAAATTGGCCCGGTGCGGTGGCTCACACCTGTAATCCCAGCACTTTGGGAGGCTGAGGCAGGCAGATCACGAGGTCAGGAGATCGAGACCATCCCGGCCAACATGGTGAAACCCCGTCTCTACCAAAAATACAAAAATTAGCTGGGCATGGTGGCGGGCCCCTGTAATCCCAGCTACTCAGGAGGCTGAGGCAGGAGAATTGCTTGAACTAGGAGGCAGAGGTTGCAGTGAGCCGAGATCACACACCATTGCACTCCAGCCTGGGCAACAGAGTGAGACTCGGTCTCAAAAACAAACAAACAAAACTTTTTGTCTCACTACCACATTAATATCCCTGTGGAATTATTATTACAGAATGGTAGCAAACTTAGGTAAAGTGCCAATTGATTAAGAGCTGAGGTTGTCTTATTCCATATCCTAAAGAATTCTGGTGAAATTGAATTGGAATGTATAGTGTGGGCATTCTACCTTCTGCTCATTTATCTGTATTGCTTTTTTTTTCGATTATTTGGAAAATATATATTAAAGACTGACTCTGACAAGTACTCTGGTTACAAGATCCAAGAAACACCTGTTGACCTTCATGGAATTTATATCCTGTTGAGGAAAGAGATAATTAATGTTGGATGGCCATAAGTGGCTTGGGCAAATAAATAAAGCAGTGACAAATGACAAGGAAAGCCAAAAGGCTCTGAATGCAGTTTATGATGGATGGACACGGAAAGGTCTCATTGAGAGCTTTGTGATTTTGACAAAGATCTGAAGGAAGTAAGCCATAAGATAACCCAGGTGGAAGTATTCTATACAGAGGAAGCAGCAACAGAAAAAAAATCCCATATGTTTCAACAGGCATGGGGAAGATACTCTCCCCTAGGTAAGGTAGAGAGAGCTTGAAGGCTCTGCAGGGTCTTAACCACTAAGCTACAAAGAGGAAATAGGAGAGAAAGTACCTGATAATAGCAACTACCTTTGAAGCCATAATGACTCCATTGGCTCGTTACTATGGTTTATAGTAAATTCAAACTCTGATCAAGTAGATTAGCAACTAGTTCCTCCTTGAGGAAAAACTAGAAATGAGTTTAACAGGAGCAGGTGTAGCATGAAAAAAGGGAAAAAATTGTTCTTTCCAGTGGCAGTCTTAGATGAAATATAGGTGAATCGGGGATCTTCCTTCAGATAGCTCCATTTCATGCCAGATTGCATTTCCAAACTGGCTTCCCTGTGTTATCATCATGTATGCATCCATATCCTTTCATTTATTGCTGAAATAAAGCCAATACTATGCTTAAATACAACAGCTGTTTTATAGTATATTATGGAATAACTGAAGATAGGTTTAAACACCATAATAATGCAACTAACAATCATGTTTTCAGAGTTCTCTCACTTAAATGTAATCTTATTTTAATAAAGTAATTGAGTTTCAATTTATAGAAATTCATACCTTATTTGAAAAGAATTTTATAACAGCATAAATATGCATATAACCAGTTAAGTTGCTCATGAGAACAACTTCCAAATATAAGATACTGTTGAAATGAATTTACTTCTTTCACTTAAAAGATTATTTCTAACATAAGAAGGTGCTTATAAAAAATAAATCAAAAGTAGCTCAAACATCAGCAAAATCCAATAAAAGAGACATTCGAATGGCTTTTCAGTATTGGATTTACCGAAGCTAGAAAATTATAAACAGAGCAGTCATAGATGTCATGAAGTTACACAAGGCTCTAACGCCTTAAAAAGAGGCCGGGGTCATTTCCCTAGGTCTTTTTCTTGTGCCCAATAAAACAAGATGCATTGGACCTAAGTTCATAATAAACTCCGGCAATATCTGTTGCAATATTTAAATGGTCCTAGAGTGGAAAGAGAAATCTGTCCTATATTCTCACCTTTTCATAACAATCCTAGAGTAAAACTGGCTACAGCAGTAGAGAAGGTTTGGGACATAATTAGTATGGTCCATCCATACAAAAATACTCATCCCTCAAATATGCAGATTTAGATTATTAAAGCTGATCTATATTCTCATGGTAGATTTGGTAATTTCTTATTCAGGGGTCAGAGGAACCTAACCTCAAGTTAAATATTCTATGGTATTTGTTTAGCTCTCATTTCTTGAGCACTGACTATTTGTTACCTTAAGAGCTAGACTGGGTAGAAGATAAATAGAAGCTACAAATACAAATTTTACTTTCTAAAAGTTTGTGCTCCAGTAGAAATAAAACCATAATTGCACTATATTATGATATGATATAAACTATGGTAAAGGCATGTCTAAATTGATATAGCAGCTCATAGAAGGAAGTGATTATTCTCTCTGAGGAAGTTTAGGAGGGCTTCCCAGAGGTGGTGACAATTTAGTGGTACGGAAAATACAAGTATGTTTACCATGTATAGAAGGAAGGTATAGTAGCATTTGAGAAAGTGATATGCAAAGTTATGACATGTAATGTTTGGTGAATGAAAATTAGTTCTGCATGATTATAGGATTAAGGGCTTGGAGACAAAAGAGTTTAAATGGCTTTGAAACACTGTTGAGTATTTCAGACCAGATACCCTAGAGAATTGCAAGCCATTGCAGGTTTGTAACTAAATTAAATTTTATTTTTAGGAAGATGAATTGTGAAACAATGTGAAACAAATATTATTTATTATAAACACTTAAATGAGTAACCTTAAATGGTTTAATAGAAAATAAACACTATGTTTTATACAGACATGTTCAAATACTATCAAATCCATTTATCACCTTTAGTTTTAGCCTCTTGAAGTCAGTTTTCCCTTCCCTTTATGAAATGATCACAGTATATCTATGTTGTATGAACAGCTAGTTCATACAACATTGGGCACAAAGGAGGTGTTCAATAAATATTGTATTACCAACGGGTTTTATTCACAGAATTTTTATGAAGATAAAAAACATATATATTTAAAAGTCCTAGTATAAATCCTGGCACATATTAAGCACGATGTTTCATTTCCCTTTCTTTTAAATTTTGACTGAAATAATTGGATTTTGATACTTATTTTATAAGAAAAGACAAAGAAAATTACTTATTTTGAAAATGCCATAAGGAAATCTAGGGGATTAAGCAGTGTGATTGAAAGAAAAAAATGACAATAATAAGGTTGTGTGATATCCATTCACATAAAAAGCAATAGCTTCCCAGTGGAATACTGATCTATATAAATATATACACCTAAAGTATAGAATAATTTCAGTTATGGAGGATGGAAATGGTCTTTGAATGTGATCATGGAAAGATATATATGATAGAGTGTTGAGAGTATTAAAAAAATCACAGAACAATATCTGTAGGCTGATTACATTTTTGAAAAGAGAGCATAAATTATATAAATAGAATAGCATTTAAATGATGTATGTCAAACTGTTAATATCATCTCTGTGATGATGTGCTATTTTCAATTTTACCCTATACTGTTCTGTATTTCTTACATTTTTATATTCACAGGCATATATTACATTTATACTATAAATACAAAATGGTAACACACACACACAGACACCTCTCACCAAGCTCTTTATTTTTTGCTAAGCTAACACACAAAAGATAGCACTAAAGAATAAAACACCAAGGGACTCAGCACACAAAAATGCAAAGGGAAAGTGGTAGCTTTGCCTTAATGAAGATAAAGCTGACAGTGAGAAAGTCCAGGGGAGGGTAATTGAAGAGATGTGCAGACATATGCCTCCACTCACTTATGGTTACTGACTACCAACGCTGCTGCTGTGCTTGGATGGCAGAAGCAATCTATGAGGTTTGAAATTAAGTAAATAAAGACAAATTTCCCCTTGTATTACACATAGAATTAGAAGCAAAAAGAATGAGGGAACGTGGTGATAAATAGTGTAAAGCTAAACCTTAGCATATGGCACCTACAGCCACACAGGATACATTTTTAGAGACTCCTACTACAGTTAGAAACAAAAGTCTGAATCATTTTAAATGACAAATTGAAGGTATAAGATTATGAAATTGATTAATATGGAGTCACAAAGAGACTCGTTCTAAATTGCACAAAGAAAAATTGGCAATGTTAAGGGGAAAATGCTATTTTTCATGTCCATGAAAACTCAGATTTTCTCTTTTAAACACTTTATGAGCATTTTGTATGTGTATATATTATGTTTTCTGCTTAATTTCAAGGCTGAGAGAGAACATTTGGAAAAACACAAACTAAAATTACCTGCTAATCCGATACATCATGTTTAGTTTCTTTTCTCCCTCAATTAAATCTTGTTTTTCAAAGATCAACCACAAAACTCTACCTTCCAAATCCTGAAGGCCCTATTTTGTTCTATATTGTGTGTATATGTTCTATATTGTGTGTAAATATCATAGGGTGATGACATTTTGTTAAACGTGGCAAGAATAATTTAAAATCACTCTTTTGTCCATCTTATGGCTATAGATGTCACCTTTTTTCCTTGCTATCCAGAAATACTCATTTTCACTTTTATTTTTACTATGTTTTATATTTACACACAGACATATACACACACACATATACATCATCACAAACATTTTCACAAGTAACTCTCAACAATGTGACATATTTTAATAGCAGCAAAATATATCTGAGTTTATGCTATATATTAAACCATCCTAAAGTCAGATATTCAGGTTGTTTCAGGGTTTGAGTATTATAGAAATGCAATGATAAACATATTAGCACACTTTTTTCTCTGTATATATAATTCTATCCTTAGCTAGATGAGTTAGCCTCCTCAGCCTTGCTCTCAATAATCAATACTACTACTTATGACAATAAATAAGTCTCTGATGCCACTCATCGTAAACCAAACCAGAGTCATCTGTGAGTGACAGGTTAACTCTAAATCAACACCTCTTCATTTGGAGTTTCCACCTGTCTGAATTTTAATTTTGACCTCATACATGAAACCACTATTTGTTTTCACATTCCATAGAATCGGAATGCTTATTGTGTGCTGTTACTGATTGACTGTCATGTAGCAGTCTTAGTGTGCCTTCATTTCAATCTTCTGAAGTGTGATTATTTCAGTCAAGATAGTCTAGGTTATGCCATGGTGACAAACAACACCAATATCCTAGTGTTTTTCAAGACAAAGACTTGTTTCTTTCACACCATTTTCCATTGCAGGTGGAGAGGACATGAAAAAAAAAAAAAAGCCATCTTCAGAGCTAAACACACAAAAATTCTAGCTCTTCTTACAAGCCAGAGCAGGAGAAAGTACCCCTGTTATCCTATATCAAAACAGCAAAATACAAGAAGTTAGAAAACAAACTGCTAATGATGCTTCAATGACACTTAAAATTCTCATATGTTGTTAAGAGCTTAAATTCATGAAAATTCTCATATGTTGTTGATGAGAGCATAAATTCATGCATCCTCATTTTGAAGGCAATCTGGTTATATGTTAAAGAGCTTCAGAAATAATTATCTCCCTTACTTTAATCCAGTCATTCCTTTTCTGGAGCTTTAAATAAATAAAGCCAGACCTGTCTAGCTGATCTGTTTCAATGACATAGCTGATTTTTTTTTTTTTCTTGCAAAGTTGGGAAAAAGTATTTTAAATTGTATGATTTAAATTCTGTCATATGGAGTATATGAAATTCATTTGGGGTCCCAGAGGACCCTCCAATTAACAGTTACTTATGATAGGTTGTGTTATGATTCACACATGTTCCTTGCTCTTTTCTCAGGGAGAATTACATTCTGACTGACTCAGGACTGGCCCTGTGACTCACTCTCATCAATGAACTCTAACAAAAGTGACGTGTGTTGCCTCTGGGGAGCAGCTGTGAGTCCCTTCTGCAATGCTGACTGGCAGTGGTCCAGAGTGAGGCTGTTCCCTCAATCTGAGTAAGCAGAGCTTCCTACTTAAACTCCTAACCATAGCCTACAAAGCTCTCCATTTAGGATCTGACCCCTGTCTATCTCTAACCCTACTTCTAGACCTCCTCTTCCACCACTCGCTAAACTCATCCAAACATGCAGACCTTCTTGGTGCCCTCGAGTTCTCCAAGCATGCACCCACCACTTCATGTCCCTTATGCTTGCCGTTCCTCCCCATGGAGTATGATATTTTGTTTTGTTTTTTTTTCCTTCTTGTGTTTTCTGTCTCTACTCAAATATGATCTCATGAAGAGAAAGGTCTTATTTGATCATAGATCTTATATCTCAGACTCTTCCTCAGATTTCTTTAGCTCCCTTTTTTTTTTTTTCTATTTTTTAAAACTGTTTTTATGTTTTTAAGTTGTTTATTTATTGCCTAAGTCATCCCTACTGTGTTCTCAATGCTTAGGCAAGTACCTGACACATAACATCTGTTTAATAAATATGTCAAGTTAAATTAACAAATGCAGTTTACAGCAGGGCCGAATTTCACATTCTTGAATAAACGGTTTGTTCTATTGCCACAAGGAATTTTCATAAATAGCAACAAGCAGAAATAATTTAACTCCTTGAAATATATACTTAAAAATAAGGGAGGCAGAACACAGAATAACATTAGAATATCTTTCAAAATAGATATGTTAGCTTTTTCATCCTGAGATTATGAAACAATGAAAATAAAACATATGTCACGGTGGAGCAAGATGGAAAAGTCTGTGGTGAGGAGTATAAATTGGATGCCCATCACTTAATAATGATCACCATGCCTACTTCCTAACTTTCCATTAACTTGTTGGTTAAATGAAGATAGACAAATATACTAGTCTGTTCTCATACTGCTATAAAGAACTGCCTAAGACTGGGTAACTTATAAAAGAAAGAGGTTTAATTGACTCACAGTTCCGCAGGGCCAGGGAGGCCTCAGGAAAGTTACAATCATGGCAGAAGGGAAAGCAAACACATCCTTCGTCACATGATTTCAGGAACGAGAAGAATGAGAGCCAAGCAAAGGGGGAAGGAAGCCCCTTATATAACCATAAGATCTTGTGAGCACTTACTATCACGAGACTAGAATGGGGGAAACTGCCCCCATGATTCAACTATCTCCACCTGGTCCCACCCTTGACATGTGGGGATTATTACAATTCAAGATGAGATTTAGATGGGGACACAGAGCCAAACCCTATCAACAGATTATTGTGAGATTAAAAATCTATACTCGTGGCCAGGCACCATGGCTCATGGCAGTAATCCCAGCACTTTGGGAGACCGAAGCAGGTAGATCACCTAAGGTCAGGAGTTCAAGAGCAGCCTGGCTAACATGGTGAAACCTCGTCTCTACTAACAATACTAAAATCAGCTGGGCATAGTGGCGGGCACCTGTAATCCCAGCTACTCGGGAGGCTGAGGCAGGAGAATCCCTTGAACCTGGGAGGCGGAGGTTGTAATGAGCCGAGATTGTGTCTCTACTAACAATACTAAAATCAGCTGGGCATAATGGCGGGCACCTGTAATCCCAGCTACTCAGGAGGCTGAGGCAGGAGAATCCCTTAAACCTGGGAGGCGGAGGTTGTAGTGAGCCGAGATTGTGTCTCTACTAACAATACTAAAATCAGCTGGGCATAATGGCGGGCACCTGTAATCCCAGCTACTCAGGAGGCTGAGGCAGGAGAATCCCTTGAACCTGGAAGGAAGAGGTTGCAGTGAGCCGAGATTGTGCCCCTCCCCCCCCCCCGGGGGGAAAGTGTAAGACCCCATCTAAAAAAAAAAAAAAAAAAAAAAATCTATATTCACTTTTTATATAGTGAATACACATAGTTCTGCACATAGAACGTATTCAATAAGTATTGGTTCATTTCTTTATATTGGCTTATTTATATTGTATTAATTGTAGTGTTTTAAATGTTGAACATATAACACATCATTACTTAAAAGTAGATTACCTAATCATAAATATTTTCCAAATAGAAAGCCTATCTAATGGTGAAAAAGTAAGCATTACATTATACACTTTAACTAAAATTTTAACCATTGTAAATTAAAAGTCTCTTTCCTCATGAATATATGAAATTCATATAAATTCCTATAGATTACTAGGCTTTAGTGAGATTTTAAAAAATTATAGCTTACTTTATTATAGGAATATAAGTATGTTTAAATTGAAATTGTTGCTAGAAAATGTATTTTAAAAACTCTACTTTCTTTCCCATGTAAAATCCAACTCTCATAATTATCTAGCATATCATCAAATCACATGAGTGTTGCTTGAAATAGTCATGACCAGATGTTAAGTATAGTTTTGTCTTCATAATTTTAAGATATTGTTTAGTTTTTTTCTTGTCTTTTAAAGCTCACTGATTACACAATACATTCTCTCTCCACAAAGTCTATAAAGTTTGTTCCAACAAAAGTATAAAAAATAAAAATGTAAAATATATTAAAAATGAAATTTTAGGACTGTGATCTGATTGAAAACAGTAGAAAATGAAGGTAAGAGGAGAAATTTGGAGATAAAAATTTTTTCAGTAAATATTCTTATACTCACTCTGAATCACTAGAAATGATGTCTCTAATTGTCCCTTTATGTAACCTGATCCTTCAATTCAAATAAAGTTCTACTGTCATTAAGTGGGTTAAATAATTGTTGGTATCAATACTCCATCTAAGGAAGTATAATACTACTACTTTACCTTTCCACCCTCACCATTTATGTTCTGCTACACAAGGAAAAGAGAACTATATGTCACATTTTCCTCCTTAAAATTATGAAGAATTCTGAATCTTTGAAAAGAACGGGAAAGAAAGTTTAAAGTTTTTCTTTGTAAAAGTAAATATCCTTTAGCACAGAGTTGGCTGGTGCTCCCCTAAATCTATTCTCTACTTCTGTTAGTAATAGAATTCCAAATATTTAGTTGGGCACATGAAGCCTAAGTCACCCTTTCAGCTAGGTTTGGCCATGTAACTAAGTTCATGGTCAAGGCAACATAAGCAGGAGAGCCATGCTTGGGCTCTTGGGATACGTTCTTAAGGAAAGGCTGCACTTCCTTCTTTTCTCTCTCTGGGTGCTTGGAACACAGACTTGATAATGTCCTTAAGCAACCATTTTGTATATGAAATGGAGCTGAGTATTGGGAATAATTTAGTACAAAATAAACAGTATCTGAGTTCCCAATGATTCCCAAAACTACCGTGTCAACTCGGGACTTCTACCCCTACTTTGCTTTTATATGAAGGAAAAATAAAATTATTATCTTGTATTTTTGTCAATTTAGCAAAACCTAATTCTAACTGATAAAACCACATTCATGAGACTTTCTTTCATATTAATAACATACTTTATATTGCAAACAACAACTCATAAAGGCATAGATAGAACACCTTAATATCACACAAGTGATGTTAAATATTTAAATGTAGGGAAATTACAGTGATTCAAACTACTGCTGATAAACTAAAAATCTAAAATTAAGATCAAACAAACCCAAGGTCATAATTATTTTAAGAGCTATTTATGTGTGCCTTGTTCTGGATTTCATTTCATGGCAGAGAAAGCAAAGATATCGATTCATGGTTCAGTGGTGTGCACACTAGGCAACACTGGATGTAGAAACTGAAGCTCCCAGGAAGAGAGAACAGCTGTGAGAACAAGGTCTAAGGGGTTTTATGTGCAACAACGTCAAGCTCTAAGTGGGCTAAGCTCAGTTACAGAGCTGAAATCCTATTGCTTCAGGAAAAGTAGGTTCTTTCAGGTTACCCACTTAAAAACAGATGGAACAGATCTAGAGCAGTGTTTCATGCCCCGACAATGGGGCTCGTAGGAACTAAACTAGAAAGGCAGGACCCAGCCAGTCACTTACTTGGTTGGGATAAGGGCGAAGAGGAAGATACAACTGAAGTCAAACTCAAAACCTAAGTAGGATTTAGCAAAGAATATAGATGATAGGTAGAATTATTTAAGAAAGAACACCATGACAAAACACTGACAAAACACCAAAATGCAACACCATGACAAACACCATTGAGGCCAATAAAACAAAGGGACAGATAAAAACAAACAGCAAAACAAAAGATATGAATATTCTTCCAAAGAAAGACCATGCAATCTCTTCGCTTAAAGCAGAACTAACAGTGAGGGAAGAGGTGAGGGTAGGCTCTAAGGTCAGTAAAAACCTGCCGCCTGCATCATGGCAGTTGGAAAGCCACAGAAGGACCGTAGTGTTGGCTGCCTTTTCCACATGTGCCTTTTAAAGAGGTCACTCCAACAGAATAGGGGAGAGGGGCTTGAGGAAAAACTAGTTTGGATTCAGCTTTTTAGAACAGAGGCAGTGGAGGGAAATGATGACAGTTTCTACCAGAGCGAATGAGGCAAACAGGAAGAGGAATGGTAACTCTGAGGGCATAATTACAAGCACTTAGAGAGCTGAGCTGTGGGGCAGTGGCAGAAGAATGGGATGAGCCAGGGCTCCGGCTTTGGTGGTTTTGCAGATGCTACTGCCAGAACTGGAATAGAAACTTGAAATTTTTAGAGAAAACCGGGTTCTGGAGGGAAGTGACATGATCTGTGTTTGTAAGATATCATTTGAAGTACCTATTGGACATCCAGGTGGATAGATGCACAAGAGTTTGTCTTTTTGAGTAAACCTCAGAAAAGCATCCAGATACACTAAACTCCAGGCATGACACTATAAGAGGGTTCCAGAAAATGTAGCTAAAATTTGGGCCACATTGCTATGATGTTACTCAAAACATGAAAGTCGATATAATACAATTGTACATCATTGACCACATGCAGACGTGATCAGGATATCTCATTTGCCAACCCTCTCTCTTCCCCGAAACAGTACTATTTCGTAAAGGAGACTGCACAGTTTCCACAGGGATCATTAGAGTAAAGAGGGCTTTTGTTTCATTTTTAAATATGTGAAAATCTTGAGAATACTCATATTATAAGGTACACAGAGTTTGAAGATTCAAAGTAATGAATTAAGGTGGCTGAGAAATACATAAATCACGAGCATATTGAGAAAGATAAGAACTATTTACTAAGCCTGTAATCAAAGTGTACAATCTGTATTTGGGAAACATCAAGTTAGAGTCTCGAACTGGTCTATTTGAGAGCTCATCTTACAGGTTGCACAGTCACAGAACACCCCTAGTTGTATAAAAGTAAGTGAAAGCAATTTTAAATCTGCAAGTAAAGATAGTCGTCTAAAGCTGCTTAAAAAAAAAAATCACCTCTCTAAGTCAGGAACTCTTGCAGGTTTCTGAATTAGCAGGGTCATTTCCCCAGAGGTTGAAAACAATGGACCTGCACTCATTCCATTTTATGCTACCGCTTGCTGGCTTGTGCTTTTGTTTGATTTGCATTTCAACTCCATTTCTGCCAACAAATTTAGCCCCAGGTTTTCCTTAGGAGAACTTCTTCCTGGCCAGGCATGGAGTCAAATTACAAACTGAATTGGGGAAGGAGGCCAAATGAAGATCCACCTTGGCTTGCTCCTTACGTAGGAGTTTACTAGGGCTGCACCTGGGATTGGCTTTCTCTGCCAGGCCTTTTCTATTATCTCTTTCAGCTGTAAGGTAGGTTGAATCGCTCCTTTTCTCTGACAGTGTTTTAAATTTTTAAACTATTCATGCTTTTAAACTCTTTTAAAAGTATTGCAGATACTTTAGGATTTTGATTAAATTTTAATATACTTGAATATGATTAAAAATAAGTAAATAATAAAACTAAGGTTTTAAATTTAAAATAGAGTAGATCTTGTTTCCAGGACTGGCTCTGCCTCCAGCTATATGACCCTGGGCAAGTCATTATACTTTTCTGTTCGTGTGTGTGTGTGTGTGTGTGTGTGTTTAAGTAAAATGAAGAGCTGATTTTTAACAGGCCTTGGCAGTTGTCAAAGTCTATGTAATATATTGTAATGCAAAATGACCCTACGAAAAAGATTGTAATTTCCTTTGAAGGTGTTTCTCTCTTTCATAAAACACCTTCTAGTATCAGCAATAAAGGGCAAGGGACCATTACTGCTTTTCTTTGTTTCAGAATAAATGTTGAACTTTTTCCCAACAAAGCCCCTTAGAATTCTTACCAATACACATTTCTCTACAGTTCTATTTCTGTCTCGCAAGCCTGTTGCTATTCTTTTTCAATAGCTGCATTCCCTTCCCCATAAAAGATAAATAAATCTCCTCTGCTAAACTGGCCTTTCCCTGCTAACTTTCAACTCCATGGTAAGAAGCAACTCGCATGTTAGCCAGGTGTATTTAGAGATGAGGAGGCCATGTTCCTTTAGTTGACATCTCAAAGAGCTTTGGGCAAGGCCTGTCTGAAAAGCAATTTGACCTCTGAATAACTTCTTGCTCATATCCTACCCAGATGATAGCAGTGTTTTCTTGTTTAAATGATTGTTTTCCCTCCTTCCTACTTTCCTGGAAAATAATTAAATCAAATGTCCACCACACAGTATAAAGCAAAGGGCCAGGTAGAATTAATATTGAAAATCCACCCCTTAATGTATTCTAATTATGAATTATTTGAACACTTCCTTTTCTCTGAAATGGATATAGTTTTAGAACCTGACTATGTAAAGTTGTAATGGTGATTAAATGAGATAAAACAGAGCCTGGAAAACAGTAAGCACTGAATAAGCATTATCTACTGTTATTTGATCATCTTCAAATGTAATTAAAAACTTATGATGAAACATTTGTCAATTTCATCCTAACTAGAGAAATCTTTGTAATTTCATGTGTAAAATTTGCTAGTGTTTTCACTATTTGAGAAACTACGTTATTCCCTTGATAACAGACAGACCTCTTGAATCTATTAAGTGTTATAAGATTCTTGGGAAAGTAAGGAAGAAGGGGCAAGACTTAAAAGATTAGGAATCTCGAAAAACTCAACAAAGTAAGAGGGAGATAAAAGATAGAAACACTAAATATAATTAAATAATTATGTCATAATGGAAGTGTTCATAAAAGAGAAAAAAATATTCAGATACAGGATTTAAGATCACCACAATATTGAAAGATTAAGGGAGGGTGAACTGAAAAGCACAGTAAAATCTTGCTATAAACTCCAGAAGCTATTTGCACTTCTCAGTTAACACTTTCAGATTCTCGGTTTGTGCCTGTTTCCCAAACTTGTTTCTATTTATAAGAAGGCTGGGTCAAGGTTTATTTATTCATGACGGCATCCACAGCACCCAGTACTATCATAGTAAATGCTCAATAAACATGTGCTGATTTAAAACAGAAGTGTATGACAGAAGGCAGTGGAAACCACCTCCCCAACACTACTGCCAAAGGAATTTGGAGATGCTATTACTAAAAGAGTAAACAAAAGAGATTGTAATGCAGTCATATATTTGAATTGAAAGAAAACAAGACAAAAACTGTGCACATAATTACTGACTCATTCATTTAAAAAATATTTATCACGTAGTAACTAGCCTAGCCCATGTTCTCCTGGAGCTTAGAATCTAGGAGTAGAGACATCATTTGTATCTATGTATGCAAATGACAATTTAATTAATTGAGGTAAGTGTCCCGAAATAGAAGTGTGTCATCCTGTGCAGTGTGTAACTGGGTCAGGAAGGTGGGTGGGGGGACGATTGGTGATATTTAAGCTGAATGATGAAGTAGGCATTAGTCAGGCAAAAGTTCGTGGGTGGGGGGATAATTCCAGGCAGAAAGAACAGCAGATGCGGAGGATTTGAGGCAGGAAAGAGTTTCCTGGCCTACTCTCAGGACCAAAAGATACCGGTGTAGCTAGAATATAGTGGACAAAAGGAAAAGAGGTGACTGAGGAGTTGAACCATCAGGGACAGTTCATCTATTGGTCAGCTGATAGGAAATTATTGAGAAAATTCAAATAGGAGAATAACACAGAGTTACATTTTAAAATGTATATTCTAGCTGGATATGGTGGTGCATGCCTAGAGTCCCATCTGCTTGGGAAGCTGAGGTGAGAGGATTGCTTGAACCCAGGAGTTCAATACGGTATTGAGCCATGATGGCCACTGCACTCCAGCCTGGGCCACAGAAGAGAAGCTGTCTCAAAAACAACAACAAAAAACAAAAAACAAAAAAAAAAAAA
>NW_016803441.1:1832848-1834124 GCF_001698545.2 Rhinopithecus bieti | reverse complement strand
CTCAAAACAACAACAAAAAACAAAAAACAAAAAAAAAAAAAAAAAAAAAAAAAAAAAAAAAAAAAAAAAAGAAAGAAAGAAAGAAAGAAAAGAAAAGAAAAAAAAAGAGAAGGTGGAGAATAAATGTGGAGAAACAAATTTTGAGATCACTGTAGTCATGAAAGAAAACTGTGCCTTGGGCTAAAGTGGAGCCATTGGAGATAGAGACATGTGAGTGATTTAAGATGAATTTAGAAGATAAAACTAATGTCTGGGTGATGGGCTGAATGGAGAAAGGACACAAATAGGTCAAAAATCTCTTTCTGGATCCTAACTTAAGCAAGCCTGATGGATGTTCCTTTTATTGAGAAGAAGATTGAAGGGCAGGGAGAGATTGGGGTTCAGTTTTAGAAACATTCAGTTTAGATGCTGAGAGCACATCCAAACAGTGAAATCAAGTGCACAGATGAGCCTTTGCTTTTGTCTCAACCTGCTTCAGTGCTTTCCCATTGAGCTGCTTTGCTGAGATCCAGCCAAACTCCTCTGTAAAGTCATGGTGGTGGAAAGATGCTAAAGCATTTGAAGCTGAGAAGGGAGTTATAATATGCTAGAGAGCAATTTTACTAAGTACTGGAGCCTTAATGTACATCTTGGTAACTATAGTTAAGAAGATGTTGTAGACTTGAAATTTGTTGAGAGTAAAAATCAAGTGTCCTCATCATATACGGTACCTGTGAGGTGATGAATATATTAATTAATTTGATTGTGGTAATCATTTTGCAATGTGTACATATATCAAACATTGTTTTACACCTTAAAATATACAATTTTATTTGTCAATCATACCTCAGTAAGGCTGATAAAAAAGACATTACTGAGGAAGTTCAGAAGTAAAAAGAAGAACAAGGATGATTAAAAAATAAAAATGGGACGTTTTGAACGTGGAAGAACTGAATTCTCTGTGCTTGTTAATTTCGGGATGACTCATTGTATTTGGTTTGTAAGTGGATTTTGGAAGTACAAGTGATTGTAATTAAGAGGAAAGAGGCTAATAAAGAAGAATAATGCTTTATATCTTTTTGTTGACCTCACTTCTAAGGACATGTAAATGCCTTCAGAAAACTTTTCTCAGCTCCCCTCAACTTCTTTTTTAATCTTTTTTCTTTTTTCCTTTTCTTCTTTCGTTTTATTTTCTTTCATAATCTTTACATGTCTTTCTTTTCCTTGGTGCCCCATTTCTAGAGCTGGAAATTTAGGCAGACGAGGGGATATTGTAAACACTAGAAAGATAAAGAAC
>NW_016803441.1:1825156-1832359 GCF_001698545.2 Rhinopithecus bieti | reverse complement strand
CATTCATTTATTTTTTAGGCTTTCGTACTGTTAAAATAGGACTACCTCATAGTTTTGTGTAATCAATTTTGGTTCTGTATTATTGATAGGAAAGTTCCTATAGATGGTATGTATATGTGAAGAAAAATATGCATCAACTCCTCCTGTCTGAATTTTACTCAAATTAAGTAGAAAAGAATAAATCAGGTAAAAAAGAAGTTTGATCGGGAAAATTTGCTCTGAGATGCTTTTGTTGAGAAAAAATATTTTACATTATAGACATAGAAATCTCAAACCATATAGTAATAACTGCCTCTCATTTAGAAAGTAAATTTGAAAATCCAGTTTTTCTGGACTGCATTTATCAGAATCCTAGTGTCTTAAGAGGAAATGAAATATTGGCTCTGTAATTGTAAGGGGGTTCTGTAATACAATAAATCTGAAGGATGTGCTCTACCATACTCCCTCATGGAGCTTCAAGACACACATAAGCACCTAAAGGCTCTCAACTGTCCCACAGCAAAGTGGCCTGTATAAAGCATCCCAGCATCTCCAAAGCTTACTTAAGCCTTGAACAGTTTATTCTTCTCAGTATAGCTTTGGAGGATCCTGCAAAAGACCAGTTTGGGTAAAGCTTATGAAAGTCATTAAAGAAATATTTCCTTCTTTAGAAAACGTTTGTAGTTAGAGACTCTATCCTTCTTGTTCATTCTTCTGCAACCCTCACTTTTGGGAAGTACTGCCTGGTACCTAAACTATCTGATTGAAATGTCAATCTTATTTTTCACAAATTCTTACTTTTTTAACCAAAGGGACCTGAGCATTTCCTCTCCAAAAGACTTTTTGGACAACTGAAGAAACATATTTAATCATATTTGCACCTTTTCTAATCTAGAGATCTTCAATCACTTATTTCATAAAGTCAGTTTTCCACGTATTAAATAATTTCATTATTTTTAATAGGATGTAAATTCTTTGTTTTACGGCACAACAATATATTTTGAACTATCACTACATTTAGGTTTTAATTCACCTAAAAAGTCAGAAACTTGAAAACCGCACACTTTTGTAAACCTTTAAAAATACGTGGCCGGGCATGGTGGCTCATGCCTGTAATCCCAGTACTTTGGGAGGCCACGAGGCAGGCAGATCACGAGGTCAGGAGATTGAGACCATTCTGGCTAACACGGTGAAACCCCTTCTCTACTGAAAACACACACAAAAATTAGCCGGGCGTGGTGGAGTGCACCTGTAGTCCCTCCCAGCTACTGGGGAGGCTGAGGCAGGAGAATGGCGTCAACCCTGGAGGTAGAGCTTGCAGTGAGCTGAGATCGCGCCACTGTGCTCCAGCCTGGGCAACAGAGGGAGACTCCATGTCGCAAAAAATTAAAAAAAAAAAAAAAAAAAAAGGCTTTAAAATACATGAAAATAATTAATACGAAAATCCATCTGCCTTTGGTCCACCTCATTTCCTTGCAACATGCTACCCATGTTGATTTCTCTCAGTTAAGAAAACTCATCAAATGAAAACCTCTTGTTCCTTAAATAATGATACTGTGAAACTTCTCAATGCACAACAGATTGGATATATTTGGCACGTATGTAATGAGTGGACTATTGTGGACTCAGGATATTTTTGCAATAATTTATCCTTTAACTTCATCCTCCAATGTTATGACATCAACCTTTCATAGAAGAATCTTTTCCCAGATGGGAAAAAAGTGTTCACTAGCATAATCTAAACTCTATTAGTTTGATAAAATAATATATTTATCCATAAGCAAACTAAAATTTAATTTTTTATTTCTATTTTTAATAACCACATTGCAAATGTAAATGTATAAACTCTCTAAAGTTAATGATTTCTCTTTTCCAGCTGCATTGTCTGTTGTATAAATACAATAAACTTTTAAAATAGCCCCACTTACTAATTCAAATCTAAATAATGCAACTAAATACAAAATCTTAAAATTCTTAATCCACATTGAGAGTTGCATAAGTTTTACAAAAATCCCAAACGTCTTGTTAACATTGATAAGGCTTCAAGAAGAGGGTGAATTATAGAATATTAATAATTATAAAATATATATTGGATACCATATGTGAAGCACTGTACAAAATAGTGTACAAATATTACTAATGTGACAATGCTAAATGTCTTCAAGGAGCTCAGGCTCACTGGATGTGATTGCACATTGAAAACAAAGCAGAATAGCTGGGCATCGTGGCTCAGGCCTGTAATCTCAGCACTTTGGGAGGCCAAGGTGGGTAGATCACAAGGTCAGGAGTTCAAGACCAGCCTGGCCAAGATGGTGAAACACCGTCTCTACTAAAAATGTGAAAATTAGCCGGGCATAGTGGCACGTGCCTGTAATTCCAGCTACTCGGGTGGCTGAGGCAAGGAATTGCCTGAACCTGGGAGGTGGAGGTTGCAGTGAGCCGAGATCATGCCACTGCACTCCAGTGTGGGCAACAGAGTGAGACTCCGTTTCAAAAAAAAAAAAAAAAAAAAGAAAGAAAAGCAGAATAAAACAAAACTAATCTAATTCAGCCATACACACACTATTGTAACAAACAAAAAGAAAGCATCAACAATTCACAATTGCCAAATTGTGGAACCAACCCAAATACCCATCAATCAACGAGAAGATAAAGAAACTGTGGTGTGTGTATGTATATAGATGGAATATGGAATACTATACATATAGTATACATTTATATCATGTATACATATATATGATGGTGTGTATATATATGATGGAATTCTACACAGCCATAAAAAGGAATTAACAGCATTTGCAGTGACCTGGGTGAGATTGGAGATTATTATTCTAAGTGAAGTAGCTCAGTAATGGAAAACCAAACATTGTATGTTCTCATCAATATGTGGACATTAAGCTATGAGGACACACAGCATAAGAATGATGCAATGGACTTTGGGGACTTGGGGGGAAGAGTGGGAGAGTGGCGAGGGATAAAAGACTACAAATATGGTGCAGTGTATACTGCTCAGGTGATGAGTGCACCCAAATTTTGCACATCACCACTAAAGAACTTGCTCATTTAACCAAATACCACCTGTACCCCAATAACTTGTGGAAAAAATAATGAAATAATAAAACATTTAAAAATATATATTAAAAAATAAAATAAAGCATAAGCAGCCACTGTAGCAGGCTGAGGAAATGATGATTTTTTGGATAGAGATGTTGAGGATGGAATCACATAGGAAACTCAGTGACATATAAAGGTTTTTAAGTGTGATATTCATAGGGACTGTTTGAACACAGACATGAAGTTTAAATATGAAGACATGTTCAAAAATGATGAAAATAAAATAATGAGTGTTAAGGAGTATTTGAGATGATGAGGGTCTGAAGTTGGTTTGGTGTTAGATTATATGTCAGATTGATAAGTTTTTTGTTTTCATTGGTGGTTTTTGATGTCATTATTTACTTTTAAAATCCATAAACAAACATATAACATATGATCCCATACTTCTTTTGAATTATATAAAATAAAAGTAAGTTTCTTTCCTTTGCCAGGTATTTTCTATCTTGCTTAGCTGTGCTTTAGGCAATAATATATTCTTCATAATACTGTAAACTCTTCGCCAATTACTAGAAGTATTCCTTTTATTTTTTAAGTCTCAGCTTTTAAAAATAACACATGCAATTGAGATATTTGTAAATACAAGGGACAAAAGAAAAATATAGAGTGCCAAGAATAAAACTTCTAATGTGAATTATACATGAGAGGCTTGTAATTTGGTGAGAGTGACATAGAAAGCCTGTAATCTCAGCACTTTGGGAGGCCGAGGTGGGTAGATCACAAGGTCAGTTCAAGACCAGCCGGGCCAAGATGGTGAAACACCATCTCTACTATTGTATAGGTTAAAGATGGTGCCTGTGTAGGAGAATAATAAAATAGAATGGCAATAGAACTCTGGGACTAAAACACAGAGTTCTATTCAGGACATTGACAAATGGTAACTATTTAGAGCATGACAATTTGTAAGAGTAAATAAATAAGAAACCAAGAAAAATATTTTCTAAGTATTATTTATGAGACCCCAGGTATCTAAATAGCTCACTCCTTAACTTTTACTGAGGACCCTGTTCAAATATCTCTTAAAGAAGCTTAGCTGGACTATTTTATTAAAATAGCAGAATATAAGTTTAGAATGGAATGGAATTCTAGAAAAGAGAGAAAAAAGGTCAAAATCTAGAGAAATCAACAGTTAATATATTTGAAATATTCTTACTGTCACCATAAGTGGATAAGTATATGTTCTGCTTTAATCATAATCACTTAAAAGATTAGATATCTTAATATGGGCTATAGAATTAGATGCATTAATCATCACTTGAGATCACTATCTATGCCAGAATAAACTAGTACAGCAACCTTTTGAGGGAAAAAAGGCAGTAAAATACAATTTGAAATAATCAGTGGTGTTATAGAGCTCTCTTTGCGTAGATCATTGATGACTAGTTCTTCCAATTTGAATTACATGAATCCATTGGATTATTATTTATTCTTAACTGAATGCACACTTTAAAGAGATACCCAAAGTGATTCATTAAATAATTTAAAATCACCTTTGTATTATATAGTGGCATGAGACAGGAAATTAGGTGATAATTCATGGGAATATGTTGTATATCTTGGCAAATAACAACATAGCACCATTCTAGCAAATATGAAGAATGAATAAGTAGTTACATTTTACAGTGGGAGAAACTAACGTGCATAGAGATTAATGGTTTACTGAAGACCATCTATATTGCTGTGGATATTAGTTGGAATAAAATAATACTTTTTGTCTTAGTTCTATAGACAAGTTATATTTTTTGCAAGAACGTATATGTAATTTTTGTCAGTGATGTTGTTGTTGCTATTTTCTGCATTTAAGCCATAAGATACAAATATGTACATGTAAATAATTATAACAGAGAAAATAAGCATTTTGATAAAATATTTTATTAATAATAATAATATAATCATGGTTATAAAAATAACAACTTTATTAACTACAGAAAGTTTATAATACAAGTCATAACCACAGTGTTCCCTTTTTTGGGTAAGCATACAGCTATACCACTCAATAGGCAGCTTATTAATTTCCTATTTACATAGAAGACAAACAGTCATAACATCCACAGTATTTCATTTTCAGTTTCCTAAAGACAGAAACTTTCTGTGCAAATGGAAATGAACCTACTTAAAAGTTACACTGTCAAGATATATATGGTCCAAAACATTTTAACTTTTTTTGTATTAGTAAATTCTTAGCTCCAAACTTAGTTGAATATTGAAAGATAACTTCTTTTTGGACTTTATCATGACAAGTGATTTATTTTAAAATTATGTATTTTAAAAACAAACACCATGTACTTTTACCAAAATTAATTTTATTTTTTAAATGAGTTTGCCTACATATATAGGATATAATTGATTATAATAGTATGTTTTGAATCTCAGTAAATCGATTTAAGGCTTTTTAGTATAAGAGCTTATTAAAATTCTTTACCTCATGATCTCTATCTTGCAAAACCAGTATTTCTTTTTAAAAAAGTTTAAAAACAACAACGAAATGCCTACAGCAATTTCCCACTTCTTGACAGTGTTCTTTTCAAGAGAATGTTGTGGCTATAACATTCACTTTGTACAGTACCATTGGTACCAACAAGAAATATTCACAGGAATAAGTGAAATACAATTTTGCTATCACATGCCATTACTGTTAATTTTCTTGCCTTCCAGTGTCTCACACTTTCCATAATTTGAAACACTTAGATAGCAAGCAAAAGCCTGTTAATACTAGAAATTGACTCAATAGATTTTACTGAGGACCTGCCCACAGCATATAGGTAAAAGTCATTACACATTTTACAATAAAATTAAAGAAGTATACAAAAGGATTATCATTCCTTCTGCACGGCAGAGGCATTATGAAAAATATTTTAGTTTTACACTTCAATTCCTGGTAGACATGAGAAAATGTCTGCAATTACAACAGTACATAACCATTACGCAAACAGCCAAACCAAAAATCACATTGAAACCTCTGATTTAAAAAATCCTTTTGTCAATGACACAAAATAAAGTGGATAATTGGATTTTAAAAAATGTTTAATAATTTATTCAGCAAAGAACACGTGGTAAACAGTATCTTCCGCCCACAAATAATGATATGACTCTACCCTGTTCTATTACCTAAAATAACATGGACCTTGTTCATCTAACTTTCATTGTCAATTCCACCCATGTCCCTCTATCACAAAAGGAGCCTCCCAAAGAGAGAATTATGTTGTACAGTTTGTTTGATGATTTATTGGTGGTATTGTTTTTAGCCTTTAATAAAATGAAAAATACTGGGCTCAAAATATCTAAATACTTAGCTGCATCTTGTATATAGCTAATCTTTGTCTGTATTTCCAGGAAATTTAGAGAAAGAGTCATAAAAGAAGTATTTTTAAAATGTGAGTATTTAAAAGGATGACAATTTTATAAAAGTTTTAAAAGTATCATTAATATGCAACAATAAAATTTCACTGGTTCAGCCAGAAGAAACTATGAAATATACTTTATATTTTGGCAATATACTCTTGAAATTTCTGGGTGTTCTTATTAAAATGGCGTATTATATAAGGAAAGGAGAGAAATACAATCAGATAAGATGATGGGGACTAGCAACTAGTTGGATGTCTTTTTGCTTCCACTTTAAGTTTTTGATACCAGCACCTATCTTATTATGAAAAAAAATTGTGTAAAAGCATTTCTGGACTTGCCGCCAGAAGTCCAGTTAGTTCTGTGGACTAAACTCTCCATAAACTTAAAACCATTTTAGTCCAGATTAAACAGTATTCTAAAGAGCTGTTAGGGAATCATTTGGGGACTTAGCTTTGATAAAAATCACTCAAGAAAACTAAGTCAGAGAAATGGGAATACTGGATTCACACCATTCAAAAAATTATTTTAAAGATGTTTTGTACAGGAAGATTTTGCAAAATTCAAAGCCTGTTTGTTATTCTATTTCTCAACAATACATGATTTTAGCTAAAAATGACAAATACAATGATAAATATGATCATTTGGCTGTTATACAGAACACAAAATTTAAATGTCTATTACATATGGCATTGGGAGTGATCTTTGTAAAATGAAATAAGAAAAAATAAAGATATCTTGATAAAATATCTGATTCAACAGATTCCACTG
>NW_016803441.1:1809227-1824936 GCF_001698545.2 Rhinopithecus bieti | reverse complement strand
TTTCCTTTTACAAGTTTTCTTTTACTTCAAAAACTTTATTAGGCTAAACTCTCCAGGTTGAGAAAAGTGTTTTATTGTTTTCTCCTATATATACTTTAATGCATGACTTGATGAAGGGTATTTATAAAACTTTAGAGACATGTAAATTTTCCTCTTAAATTTTTGTAAATTTAAAGGCAGTGAGCTAGAAGTCAATCACAGCAGCAAGTCTTAGAATTAACCTATTTAAATATGTTTTTAATGACCAAACAGTTTTAATCTTCTTCAATTAGACACTGATCTGAGCACTTAAGAAATGCTTTAGGAAAGTAGATACACAAATATCTTGTGTAAATAAGTGGCCTTAAGTTTGGAGGAAACAAATTACACAAAGAGAACTATTACCCTCTTTCCTTTCAGAATTAGAAACTCCATGAAATAACTAGGATATTGAATACATGTAAACACCTAGATTAGGTGTTATTTAACTGGGGTGATGGCCACACCTGAAATGTCAACCAAAGAAGATCATCTGCAGATTATATATGGAGAATTAGCTAGTCATTTTGATTTTGCATCATTTTTAAATATTTCTACTGGTCTTTAGAGATTTCTATTTTTTTGAGGTAAAACTATAGGTATATACTTCTAAAATATTTAGGGGTTACATTAGGTACATCATAATTTAAACTGTAGTGCATGCACATGTGTACCTAGGCATGTGTACATGGGTATGTGGTTTTGTAAAAAGTGTGTTCGTGTACCAGTATTGCAGGATACATGGTGAAGAGAAATGAATGAACTATAACATATAGCATATGAAATGTAATATAATTTAATATAGGGCTACAATTTAAGGACACAAGGTATAAATTGTTTTGGTGAGGTTAAAATAACATTTCATTTATGGTTTACTCATTATTAAGAAACCAATCTCAGAAAGCAGCTTAGAGAGATTAATTGATTTTTTTCCCACGAAATCTTTATCCAGCAATTATACCTGTGTGTTTTTTTAATCCATTCAAGTATCTTCAGGAGATATGTTACTACACTTGCATGTACCTTAATTCACTTCAACACTGACAAAATAACACTGACAAACAAAACAACAGAAAACACCCATAAACATTAATGAGAATTTTAGCAAACATGACTCTCCAGTAGTTGTCTTAGGATTGTTGTAAGTGACACTTTTAATTCCACATTCTCTGAAATCTTCATGTAAAAGACAGTTGTACTGGTGGGTGCTTCAGACACACTTACTTCAGCTATGACTGTGGTACCTTATATGTTAAAATAATTTTGTGTATCCATTTTGCATAATATGCTACTCGGACAAAAATACCAGGACGATTTGGAATGGCACATCCACGGCCGGGAACAATGACACCAAGAACCATTCTCATTTTATGTTGCTCACAAACAAGTGGGCCACCATAATCCCCCTAGAAGTAAGACATACAAAAACAAAGTATTATTAGGAATTTAAACAACAGTTCATTAACATTATCGCATATAGATTTGCATCTCAGAGATAGATACAGAAAAAGAGAATAACTGCAACTGAAATGTGAAGATATAAAAATTAGTGTACTAGGCCATTTGTTGACTTTCTACTGAATTAGCCAAGACTGAGATAATACAAAGTTTAAAGTGTTCTATTATGTGTAGTATTCTCCTAAAATGACTTGCCTTTTCCAAAATAGTCAATCATCCTTTTAAGTGTGCTCTGCCTTTGTTGGATGCAGACTAACATATAACCATTGGTACCTATTTAATAAGGTAGATTTTATATTTATTTCAATCTTCTTATGTTCCATATAGAAAATTTGGAACATGTGGAAAAATACAAGTGAAAAAGAAAATAACTTGTAATCATATAATCTTAATAATTAAACTGCATTATATTTTATCTTATTTTGAAACCTTTTTTTATTTGCCTCACCCAATCCTGCCCCAGATGATTTTAACAAGTTAAATAAAAAACTTGTAGTCAATAAAATACTTCTGTTAATTGAAATTGCTTTTCCAAGCAAGGAATATTCCTCCACTTACTGCTGGTATTAGTAGTTAATATAGTTATATTTATATTTTATACCCTCCTTTCTGTAGGATGTCCTGTGATTTCATGGCATTTCTTATATGGTAAGCCTGTTGCATCGTCAGATAGAGATAGATAAAAGATTAACAGCTTTACTTGTGTTATATATATATACATTCATATATTCATCTATGGTTTTATTTATTCATATAAATATAATTATATAAAAATATATAATAAGTCAATAAAAATAAACAATGCACTTATTGTTATATATAACCAGTACAACTGTGCTGCACCACTTTCATGAACCATGTAGCCTCCTAAGAATGCAATGGCTGGCTTTTGGTATCCTTATATGCAGAAGAGTGTTTGGAACTACCTTAATTTTCCCCCAACAGCGACGGGGGAAACCACCGTAAAATTAACTTCTGTGATTCAAATGGGAAAGAAGAGAGACATTGGCATTCTATGATGGGGAAAACCAAGTTGGGGTAAAGCAGAATATTAAACAGTAAAGAAAAATTGTTTATTCCAAGAGACTTTGCATAAACTATGCCAGTTGAGGAAAGAAAACTGATTTTTATTTATTTATTTATTTATTTCTGAGGCAGAGTCTCTCTCTGTCACCCAGGCTGGAGTACAGTGGTGCAATCCCAGATCGCTGCAAGCTCCCCTTCCTGGGTTCACGCCATTCTCCTGCCTCAGCCTCCCAAGTAGGTGGGACTACAGGTACCCGCCACCACGCCTGGCTAATTTTTTGTATTTTTTTCTTTTTTTTTAGTAGAGATGGGGTTTCACTGTGTTAGCCAGGATGGTCTCGTCTCCTGACCTCGTGATCCGTCTGCCTCAACCTCCCAAAGTGCTGGGATTACAGATGTGAGCCACCGTGCCTGGCCAAGAAAACTGATTTTTAAACAAATGCACTAGTGATTACTGACACAAACTCCTCAAAGTAATTTACTCTGGAAACTTTCACTAAATATGATGTTATTGCTATTATACAAACATTTGGGAGGTATCTCCTTCAAATTTATTTCAGTGGTTAAATTGCCTTGATTTAAATGTCAGTGACATATATATTTTTAAAAACATTCTGGAGGATAAATTCCTTTTTTAGAAGTGGCAGAATCTATTTGAGGTCAAGTCTTATCAATAAGGTTAAAAACAACACATATAGTAGACAGAGATGAATAAATCAAGCTGAAGAAGGGAAATGAAGAATATATAGTTGATAATCCAGATTAGAGGCTATTCTTCAAAAGCAGTTGTCGAATTGGTTTTGGTAGTGACAATAATTAGATGATCTGTAAGGTTGGGTCTACTTAGACGCTTCTGTGTTTCCGGGATGCTTATTGCTTTTTCTTTTCAAAGTATAGTCATTTCTTTCTCCTAGTAAAATTTCCCCTGTTACAATGAACAACGGTTTCATTGTTCATGATTTACTAGAAAGGCAACGAATTTGAAACTGGTTATACACATGTAATCTGTTTCTAACCATATCATTTTAAGCAGTTCTAAAACTAATTGAGTAAACAGTAAACATTTTCTCTTCTTTTCAGAAATAAAATCTCAGAGCAAGGTGTATAGCACTTGCATTTCAATACATATTTATGTTCCATACTTACAGCATGCATTTTCCTATATATCAAAGGACATTTCACTATCATTGAACTCATTTCATCCTTTGCCACACACAGCATTCCACAATCCCACAGCCCTGAAGCTTGGAGAACATGTCTCTCACATTTAAAAGCTAATTAAACTAACAGCTTAACAGCTTGTCTATGTAAAATAGGGATAGGAACACTGCCAAGCCGAAATAACACTTGCCTAACAAATGAAATGTCCAAGCTCATAAAGTCACAAACTTTGACCTTTGGGCTTTTTAAAACAGAATGTTTAAACACATACACAGAGCGAGAGAGCAAAAGAGAGACCAGCTTACCCAAAAAGAGATTTTAAAGTTTAAAGCCAGGCATCTCTAAATGATACAACTAGTGGAGTTCATTTCGAGATAATTTGGGAAGATGAGATACATTTAGAAAAACATTAGAAAAATGCAAACTATTGATTTAACTGATTTGGACACTTCTCATTTGAATAGCTCTCCCTTGGAATTCCGGCTCTACACACTTAATTGTTTTTTGAGTGACAAATGTCATCATAGTTTGCTGCTAATAAAACATTGATTATCTCACTGTTTAGTTAAATAAATGCAGAATATTACAGAGTTAATTTTCCCAGTTCCTCTCTCCTAGAACAGGTTGGTATACAACATTTTGATTTGAGAAAATAAACAACAACAACAAAAAAAACCATGAAACACTAAGCTATTAATCACATCCTTCTTATGAAAGAACTTCCTTTTTACCTCACATGGTCCTGATCCAATCTTCTCAGCCCCAGCACATATTTCAGACTCATTCAGAGTCACCTTCCCTCGGTGGTGCTGGCTGCATTTCTCATTTCCCATTATATAGAGATGTGCCACTCGTAATAGACCATCATAGTTGATCACTAGATTGATGCAAATAAACATGATAAGGTGAGAAAAGTAAGAAGCAAAAATAAAATAAATATAGCCTCATCTTTTGAAAACTAGCTTACATCCAGTGTAGCCCCAGCCATAAACACTGCAACTGGTCTTTTCAGGAATTGTGCATCCATAATTAGGTAAATCAATTGTACTAACAAAATCATCCAGGACAGCAGGCCTGAAAACACAAAATAAAATGGTAAATACTCTTAACTGGATTCAACACAAAATTAACATATTACATGTAGTGTTCATGTTTAATATGGCATTTACAGAGAAGTCCTGTTTCTTAAAAAAAAAAAAAAAGGAATGTCCAAATGTATTGATGAAATTTGGAATAGGTAGTAAAGAAATGAGTCATGTATTTGCCAATATTTAAGAATAAATGGTCAATGCTATTTTTTAAAAGAATTATTTTACATTAGAAAGTTATCAAATAACTGCTAAGTTTCCATTTTAAAACAGACTGATCAGACTGTTGGCCCAATGTTAGTTATTCATTTTTTACAGTTTTGCAAATACTTCTCTCTATATACACACAGAGAGACCCATAGGCACACATATATACATATATATAGCATGTGACATATGTTTATAATGCATCTACGTGAGAGAGAAACAACTGCCACACAGCTGAAGAAAATGCTCCAACAATTCTAGTCCAGGTGAAAAATACAAAATCTTCTAAAGTAACTAACCTAGCAAGCTTCATTAAAACCAGATCTGATCCTTCAGGGCCATATACCAGCTGGGAAACATTGAGAACCTGTTTGCGTTTCTCATCTCCTCTTCCATGGACATCATGAATTCCAAGCCAAGCTTCATAATCTTTCAAGTCTCTGTTTTGAAGGAAAAAGCTTTAAATGTAAAACATAGTAATTCCAAATTCTGTAGTATTATTCCTATCTATTGTTATTTTAGACTATTAAGGCACATAACCTAAATTTAAAATTTGATTCATAGTATAATAAAGATCAACACATTTGTTATAGGTGATTCTGAATACTACAAACATACATAAGCAGAAAGAGGCTTTTAAGTTGCTGAGATTCTAAATGATTATTTTAGAAACTTGCTTATGCTTGCTAGAGTAAGTCACTTGTGAAAAATGCTCAGGTAAAGCACTTTACATGAATTACAATTTTTTTCTGCAAATTTTGTTTTGTTTATATCAGCTGTGTATATATTTGGTTTGGTAACAGGTGTTGAAGTTTTCTACAAACAAAATCAAAGTGACCTTGCTGAGAAGTAGGAAGGAAGTTTACGAATGCTACCTCCTTATCTTTTCCTTAGGCCAATTTTCATTGAAAATTATGCCCAGGATGATCCTGAGGCTGACTCTACAGGAGAAAGAAGCAGTGAGGATTGGAAAAAGCCTATTGATAATTTAGAAAAAAAAAAAGAATTATATCTAGAAATATAGGGTACAAGTAGAAAGTTGGGATATAAAATATTTACTATAATTCTAGCAAAAATTTTCCCCAACTGAGAGTAATGCTAATTGTGAAAAGAGGTGAACTGAAGTAGTGTCTTGTAAATATCAGTGAAGTCAAAGTAAGTTTTGTAAGGCAAATTCTAAAAATAAAATAATTTGTTCACCCCACTGGTGAATCTCTGTAAAATGAATACATATTATAACCTTAAGAGCAAAGTGGAAGACATATAAATTTTAAAGACTCAAAATAATACTAGTTTTAAAAATACTTTACCGAGAAGGGAAACACTGTCGTGCAGTAAGAACCCAACTTTCCTTTATCAATGATCCTCCGCAGATATGTTTATTTCTGTGAAAAAGAGGAAAGAGAAACAAGTAACATCTGTGCAGAAAGAGTGACTGCCAATTAATGCAAAGCTTGTGGCTCCATTTGTTAAAAATAAATGCACTGCAGAAGAAAATATATAAATTAACCCAATTGGGATAAAATGAGAAGTTCTTTTATCTGAAGGGTGATACTTGGTGATTGTAGCATTAGAACTTTTTTTTCATAAAGTGACTACAAATTTATGAAATCAATTTTACTTTTGTGTAGTCTAAAGAACTCAGTTATTACACATCAATAGCCATCCCGAACATACACATTCGTGTGTATGTGCATCTATCCTTATGAGGAAAGTATGTGCCTACAAACATAGAATAATTATAATTTTTTAAAACTGTGAACCTATTTTAAATTCAGTGTTTCCTTATTAAAAATGCAAAGTTGAGTTCTATTTGAAGCCTGAAAACCATCCAGTGGTAGCAATTTTATTTGTGCACTATTTCCTTCTTCTACTACCATTATGTAGTTTTGATATATTAACTTAAAATGTAACTGAATCTGAATAAATTACTTTCTCCAGTATAAGATCAGGAATATATTTCATCTCTAAAGTAAAACAATTTTGCGAGGCAAATCATTTAGGAAATTGTAAGATATTTGTAGAGTATGATGAGTACTAGTACATTTATTTGATGATATCCAAAATCTGTAAATCCATTCTTTTTTGGCAGAGACATGGAAAAAGTACAACTTTTCACAATTTACATTTCCAAAGAGTACAGATGTTCAGTGCTTCAGAGGGTAATACTAGAAGATTCCCAGACTGAGACCACAGTTATTTATGGCCTTTACCACACAGGAGGATAAGAATATATATTGACTTTTAATTTCTATCCTTCTCAGTATGAGTTTTGGAAGAATAACTAAGCAGCTGTAGTTGCTAAGAACTTGGATTTATAAAGGAAAAAAACTAAAAATTTACAGTACTCTAATCTGATGGGAAAATAGCTTCACCTGCTTCTCCAAAAATGGAGATGACCAAAGGAGTATCCTTGTGAATTCTCTTACTAGAAAAAATAATTTAGAAGTATTAATATATGTCTTCTTTTATCCTTATTATAAGGATTATAATTATAACCCTTATTATAAGGGTTATAAGAAAAGCAAAGAATCACCAATTAACTCAAATGTGGATTATTGAAAATTTCTCCTTCTTTCCTTCCTTCCTTTTTTTTTTTTTTTTTTTTTTTTTTTTTGACAGAGTCTCACTCAGTAGCTGGGATTACAGGTATGTGCCACCGCCACCATGCCCGGCTAATTTTTGTATTTTTAGTATAGATGGAGTTTTACCATGTTGTCCAGGCTTGTCTTGAACTCCTGACCTCAAGTGATACACCTGCCTCAGCCTCCCAAACTCCTGGGATTACAGGTGTGAGCCACCACACTTGGCCTCTTGAAATATTTTCTATAATTAAGAAAATTAAACACTCCGACAGAATTCTAAAGTCTTTACTAAATCCTCATACTGCACACTCAGCTTTAATATTCTGGTTAGTTTCACAATTCTGTTTTAGTACTACATGCTTAGGACAGCTATATGACAATTATTGGCATAAATATTTGTAAAATCTGATGAGCCATTCCTTGAGAAAAGGGTATACTAAAAAAGAACTTCAGGCCATCTCCTACAACATTATGGTCATCTAAAGTCACATATATCAAATGATATAAACTCTTGCTTTCTAATAATTGGTTTATTCATAAAAGGACTTACGTTTCAAGTTGTCTCTATTCTAATGTCACTGTGATTTAATAATAGTAACACACATACTTTCTTTTTCTCTATTCTAGGAGGCTAGGGGTGAGAGAACAGGAGGTATTCTAAAAGAGAGGGTATTTAGGTTGAAATTTGAAGAAGGAGAAATAATTTTCAGGCATAAAACATGGAGGAAGAAAGCCACAATATGCTGTGGGAACAATAGAATAAAGGCTTGGAGGAAGAAACGTGAGGTATCTAGAAAACAAGAGACAAAGTGTTCAAATTCAGATGCACCTTGGGGTGTGTTGCATGGCGAGGTTCTGATAGAGATAGGCAAAACATAAATATTTTAGCATTCTGATTAACATATGGAATAATATATGTAGTATATGAAAGTTGTAAGATCAGATTTTAAGTTAACTTATATTTTCAATCGTTAATTCTTATGACGTAATTATTAAGCTTAATTTCCTCTAACAATATGATTTGCAAAGTGATTTTATGTAGAACATATCATTGATTCTTAAGAGCATTGAGAAATAGATATGTCAAGAATTTTGTATCCCCACTGATTATAGTAATACCATGACTATTTAACTATTGGCCTTTTTGTAATGATAAAACGCTCTAGAATTTAAAATTGCCATTTTCTTTTGATTGACAAGGAAAAGTCAGAAATTAAAACAAAATAAATGTTTTGACATGATGATGCCTAAACATATTAGAAAATAAACCCATAATATTCTAGATTGGAAATTTAATAACAAGTATAATAACTACTATGGTAATAATAGGGCTTCAATAGGTCCTCCGTATTTTGCTTAATCAGAACCAAAGTGTCCCTTGGAATCAGGGACAATGCCAACACATATGGGACCTTTGTGAAGATTTAAAAAGGCACTACCTCTGGAGGCACAGATTGCAGTCCGGAGCTTACAGTTGGGTAAGCAGAATGTGATCAGGCTCCTCTTTTACTGCCTCACCCAGGTGCCCTGTAGAGGCTACAACCTTCATGACCACATGTGTCCATATTTTGGGGAATATGACTCTTGCACATATTCTGGATATGCATGATTTGCATCTATTAATAATTACCTGTATCTCAAACTAACCATCCATCCTACATTTGTTCGTGTTGGAATCCCATTTACAACTCGCAACTGTTTCGTTTTGGCGCAAGATATTACAGGATCTAAAAGAGGACCAAACAACATTTTAAAATAGGAATTTGAAATAATCAGTGCCTCTTAGTTTTCTTAAATGCAATGATAATTAGACAAATGTAACTATTCTTATTGTGTCCAAAGAACAGTTTGGAGAAAGAGTAGTTTTATATGACCACAGCATTATATTAAGCCCTTAACACTTGCCATCCTCATCTAAGAAGTTGAGTAACTCAGAAAAACAAATCAACTCAAAGCAGACAGGATTGCCGTGATAGTGACAGTGGCTTTGCTCGCAATCCACTAACACGGAGCTCCTCAGATCTAATCCCTCACCACCTTCAACATAAAATAAACCAAAGTTATTTACAATGATTATTTCTAAAGGTCAGTAGAAATCAATAGCTTCAGTGAAAAAAACAAAACCAAGCTTTACTTGGATATTACTTCTGAGTTTGTACAGTTAGATTGTAGATTTATTCGATATGTCTTACCAACATTTGATTTATTGAAATCATATCCAAAGGATATAATTATTATATTCAAATCCTTATGTCCAAAGACATAATACAAAATTCATTGGAGTAGATGTTTTCCTGACCCTTCTCTGTGCTCCTCGCCTTATCCTCTCTACTTCTGCCCATGGTCTAGAATAGATTTCCATTTGCTTCCTGAGCCTGGGGCACAGCAGGTGGTATTTTAAATCAAAAACACTTGGGTAACTTCCTTCAACTCAAGAGATATGTGAAAATAAAATACAAGTGGCCGCCAACAGATTCTTAAACTGAGGATTAACTGAATATCTCAGACTGTGTCATCTCATGCCCACTGGACTGTAGGGCCTGCAGAGATGTTTACAAATAGAGTAGAAGAGAGGCACTGAATAACTTTCCAACTTTCGGGTTTCATTCTTCCTGACTTCAGCATCCTAATTTTATTAAAGCATGGTATATATAAAGGTGGTCCATTATATACATTGTGCCCCAAATTAGAAATAAATATAAACACTCTTTTCAAAATCACATATACCATCTTATAGATTTTTTGCAAGAGAATTGAATTTTCATATTCAGTATGCAGTTGCCTTTGAAACTCCTTTACACCTATGCATAGAAAATATATTTTAAAAGTAAAATAAATAGATTAACTTTTATAATGAAAGCTAATATAGATAATTTTCTTTGAAAGAAATAATGACATTTCTGACACTCAGAGAGAGACTCAGAATATACTTCACATTGTGAAAGATTACTTACGGTCTAAATTGACTATTGTAGGTGTGGTATCACCTTCACCTGTAAAAATAAATGTATAGATAAATACATAATTCATACATGCATATATCTGTTATATAAAACCAAATATATATTAAAATCTAAGTATCAATGAATTCAATAATTTACTAAAATTCTTTTTTGTTTTTTTTTTTTGTTTGTTTGTTTGTTTTGAGACAGAGTTTCATTCTCTCACCCAGGCTGGAGTCCAGTGGCGCTATCTCAGCTCACTGCAACCTTCCCCTCTCGGGTTCAAGCGATTCTCCTGACTCAGTCTCCCAAGTAGCTGGGACCACAGGTATACACCACCACACCCAGCTACTTTTTGTATTTTGAGTAGAGATGGGATTTCACCATATTGGCCAGGCTGGTCTCAAACCCCTGACCTCAAATGATCCACCTGCCTCAGCCTCCCAAAGTGCTAGGATTGTAGGCATGAGCCACCACATCTGGCCAATTTACTAAAATTCTTGACATTTTATTAAGAGATGAAATCTAAACTCTTTTGAGTAATTATGCATCACTTTTACTGGATAATATTGTAAATATATGCCCTCTGGTACTAGGTGATATGAGCAGAGCCCTATTTTGTGACTGTGGAGGCTCTCAGGTGTGTGTTTTAATGATCACTGGCCATTTGAATTACATTGCCGTCATCAAGGAGCTGCCTCGATCCACCAGGATGTCCAACATCCTACACAATGAACATTCCATTGAATAGCACTCATGTTCATTATTGTCTACTTGGACTCTTCATATTGATAGGCCATTTTGCTTCTGTAATTTGAATCATTTATTTTTTTTCTGAAAACTTTTAGTTTTATATGGTTAAGGATAATTGCAACTACACAAACTTCATAAATCTCTGCAACGATTCTAGAAGATAGAAATCAATGTCACTAGTGGAAAAAGAGGAGTAACAGTATATAATTATGCTTTGTTAATTGAATATTTCAAGGGTTGTTTTTTCCAGATGCTAGTAAAAAATATGGAAAAAACAGAACACTGAAAACTACAACTTAATTCTAATTAAAACCTGTAGCTTACTACTTTTTCATCTCTACTGGGGCTTAATTGCCACAAATAAGAGAAAGGCTTGGAAGATGTGAGGATTTTGAAATACTTATGCTGTAATGAATGAGACACAAGACATTTCCTGGAGCTTAATGTCTGACTATTCAGAATTGATGGCATAGAGTTCAGTTAGGCAGTGTTTAGACCCAGAGGTTGTTAATCCCTGGAAATGCCCTGAGCTCAAATAAGCCAGCAACAAACCAATAATGCATATGGATTCCTTTGTAATAGACACCAATGTGATTGTTATTTATGATGATAGTTGTGAGAATTAATATATACTTATTTATGCTCAGTTTCCAGATCTAGATATTTTAAATGAATAGGTTAATGGTGAACATACAAAATTCATCATTTCTCTTTCCTTGTAGCTTATCCTAGAGGAGGGTTTGTCAGTCAGCTGAGGACAGTGTTTTAGTTCATAAGTATGAGTTAAGATTGAGGCCGACTATGGTAACAAAAACATCAAGGATATTGGTTTTCCACATAAGTCAAATACTTGAAAATGTTAAATAAGTAGATATTTATTTCTTATTTTGTGATGAGAAAGACTGTTCTATCTTTACTTGTATATTAAACCTCTTATTCGTAAGCATTAAGCTAATAGGTCAACAAAGTGCTTAGTTAACTATTGTATCTTACAATATATTTAGTTTTAAAATTTTGTAGATATGGCCTTGCGCGGTGGCTCATGCCTGTGATCCCAACACTTTGGGAGGCCGAGGTGGATGGATCACAAGGTCAGGAGTTCAAGACCAGTTTGGCCAACATAGTGAAACCCTGAATCTACTAAAAATACAAAAAATCAGCCAGGTGTGGTGGCAGGCACCTGTAATCCCAGCTCCTTGGGAGGCTGAGGCAGGAGAATCGCTTAAATCTAGGAGGTGGAGGTTGCAGTGAGCCGAGATCGTGCCACTGCATTCCAGCCTGGGTGACAGTGTAAGACTCTGTCTCAAAAAAAAAAAAAAAAAAAAAAAATGTAGATACTATAAATTTGGGGTTTTAATAATTAATAGTAATGTATATGTTTTCCTTTCTCTAATCCAATATTTCTCACACTTTAGCATAAACTGAAATATCTTTTAAAATTAAATTTCTAGGGATTCTGGGTTGGTAGCTGGACTCTTAATTTTAGCAAGCATCCTAGGTTTTTCTGTTGCATACCTGGAGTAAAACTTGAAAAACTACTTTCTAGGCCTTTTCCATTTCACTACCAAATACTATTCTCACTTTACTTTCATCACTATCTATACTACACTATCTATACCACACTAGTTTCAGACTCATGTCTAAAAAATATATGTGATACAATACTTATTTTTTATTGATTCAACTTAAATTTGAAGACAGAAAACACGTCAATGACAAAAGTTTTACCTATGGAAGAGTAGGGGTGTGTGTGTGTGTGTGTGTGTGTGTGTGTGTGTGTGTGTGTGTTTGTATGGCCTCAGAACCAAACATGGACTTTTTCTAAAAACATAAAGAAAACTTTCTCCCACTCTTCTTAAAGTGGATTTAACTCAATTTCAAAAGTTTACAAACATCATGTATTTCTCCATGAAGAAATCTATGTTCACATTCTCATTTTATATATTGTCAATATATACATATTACATGATTATATTGCTTTGTAATTGTTTACATAAATGTCTCCTTTCTATATTATGAACTATTTGAAATTAAGAAGCAATGTTTGTATTTTTATAAATGTAGTCTGTTCAATATGGCTTTGCACACAACAGCAGCTCAATTAACAATAATGAATGAATAAATAAAAACAGAGATGGAAGTTAAGGCTTTGACTGTTTACTATGCAACAGACACTGTTAACAATAGCCCCATATAATAGGCACTTTTATTATAAAATATTGTAAATACAAATATGAGTCCTAAGTGGGTTTAGTAACTTGCCCAAGATACTTAAAAGTGATGGGTCTGGCATTCTTAGGAAATGTGGACTGAAGTTGTTAACCACTACGCTCTTGGTAGTTAATTAAGATTTTTCTAAAATAGTATACCAACTACGTCTGTGTATACTCATCATATAGGCATCTCTTCATTTTATGTTTGCATATTTGATAAACTTAAAACATGTAAAATAGTATTTTGTAAGCATGTTAGAAAAAAGAATAAAACCTTTACATATTTTGTAAGAGAATTTTACAGTGTGAAAATGATTTATACAGTCTCTGCAGTTATATAAATAATAAGAACTCAAATCTCCTAAAGATAAATATTATTACCCTTTCACCAGGGAGAAAATGTAAATAAATCCTGGCTATAAATATTAGTTAGAAAATGACAGTGTAAAATCTTTATTGAAATTAATGTGTGGTATACATTGAAATAAAATGACTCATCTGCAATAGCATTTAATCAAATATTAGTAACCCCCTCAAATCTTTCAACAGCACATTACTTTTAGTTTAAAAATATTAGTTGAAAAAATTTTTTGAAAACTTGTAAATTATTAGAGTCCTGGCTCCCTTGGTTTGTGATTATAAACCAAATCACAGTGCCTTGAGATTCTACAGGACATTTCACTGTTAACCATGCATGTGTGCTAGATGGAGCTGCTGTGATCTTTAAAAAATCTGGAAATCTGTAGAGGAAGCAAAATAACCTGTTTTAGAAGGCAGATAATTGCCTTTTTCCTTCTTCCTACACCATTGTCTATTTTATGAGCCTCCATTAGTCTTAAACATAGAGACTGAACAAAAAACATAGTGCTATAAAACTAGTACTTAGAAAAATAATAATCTTTTAATAATTTTAAATATTTTGTATGGCATTCTCTGAAAAGGTAGGTGTGTTTCTTTTAGTATTAACATTGGGGCTGTGTCAACCTTAATATGGGAAAAGTGAAGAACATTAGGAAAACAAATTAATTTGAAAGGCTATGATCATGGCTGATAATATGAAAATAAACTTATTAGAAATGCCATTTATTTGCAAGCATATATTTAGTTATTTATTCTTATAGAGAATTTCCCAACCTATTAAAAATAGATGGAGCAGCTCCAAGTCTTAATTATAGGTAGACTTGATTAACATCATATTTTAAAAGTTTGCCATTAACGCTAGAATTTCATAAAACACGACTGTTATTTCCATTTAAGGTGAAATTTACCGCTTTAATTTGACAGAAATTCTAGAAAAACATAGACTTGTGTTTGTATTTCATTTTTTAAAAGCGACATATTATTTCTTCAATTTAATCTCTCTTTTTAGAGTAGACAATTTTGCTGCTGTTCTCAAGGTACTTGCTACTACTGGCTGGTCTCACAAGAAAAACATTCTTAAAATTCTTATCGAACTATAAAAGTATTTCCTTTCTAAAGAGAAGGTGGTTTAACATTGTGGTAAAGGTTGTTTGTTGTAAACATAGAGTTACAGATACATAGTATAGTAAAATGGTCTCTTTCTACTGGCACAGCTTTATAAAAAGGCTTTTTCACTCAATAACATATTTAAGACATACTTCCATCTCAATACATATTACTCTATATCACTGGTTACCAGTGGAAATGATTTTGCCCTCCAGGGAACATTGGCAATGTCTAGAGATAGTTTTGATTGTCACGACTTGGGGCAGGTGTCATGCTACTGGCATCTAGTGGATAGAGTCCAGGAATACTACTAAAGATGCTACAATGCACAGAACAGCATCTAGCCCAAAATGTCAGTGTGCAGAGGCTCAAAAATCCTGACTATGTCAACATTATTACTGCTTTTGATACATTTTATCAAACTGACTTCCAAGCAGGATTTTGAATTCACACTCTAAGTAGCACAGAATTGAGACAGCCTGATTACCCAGGTCCTCACTAATACTGGATATTTACAATCATTTTATTTGCTAACCTGACAGGTAGAAGTGACTTCTCATGTCTTAATTATTTTTTCCTATTAATACATTTTAATGTCTTTTCATTTATTTATTAGCTATATTCTTGAAGACTTATTTTCTACTTTTTTTCTCCTGAGTTCTCACATCCTTTTCTTATTGATATCTAGGGACTTTTTAACATGAATTATACCAGGCATGTATTTTATATGAACTATGTCAAACAGGTATTACATGTTTTTTATATAACTTTTTTTTTTTTTTTTTTTTTTT
>NW_016803441.1:1794250-1809117 GCF_001698545.2 Rhinopithecus bieti | reverse complement strand
TTTTTTTTGAGACGGAGTCTCGCTCTGTCGCCCAGGCTGGAGTGCAGTGGCCGGATCTCAGCTCACTGCAAGCTCCGCCTCCCGGGTTTACGCCATTCTCCTGCCTCAGCCTCCCAAGTAGCTGGGACTACAGGCACCCGCCAACTCGCCCGGCTAGTTTTTTGTATTTTTTAGTAGAGACGGGGTTTCGCCGTGTTAGCCAGGATGGTCTCGATCTCCTGACCTCGCGATCCACCCGTCTCGGCCTCCCAAAGTGCTGGGATTACAGGCTTGAGCCACCGCGCCCGGCCTTTTATATAACTTTTATTTTATGCACTAATATCCTTTTTAAAAAGCCATCTGGGAATCAGGTAACTAGGTGGAAAACTCCAGGCTCTTCTTTAGTCTTAAGTTAAAGAACTGAGAAGGAAATAGAAGTACCACTAGTTCAGATCTGCTCATGGCTCTTTTAGTGGGCTGGGAACTTTGCTGAGAGCTCTGCTATATTCAGAAGTCGAACAGGTAGTATTGGTGTTGGGGAGTGGGGAGATATTTCTAGCCCAGTCACATTAGAACTGTGGCAATGAACGCTTTTGGAATCCAAATGGAAATCTTCTGAGGGAAGAGAATCTCCTTTAAAATGTTAAATCTCTTCTTATCTATAAGAGAGATGGAGAGAGAGAAAGAGACCATGTGGTGTGTCTGCGTGTGTGTTGTGTGCATTTGTGAGTGTTGCTCTCTGGAGAGTTTCCTCATTTGGGAATAAATGCCAGACCGCCTATATTATTTACAACTTTTAGATGAAATGTAGTATATTTAAAATATTTCACAAGACACCAATCCCTAACTGTACTTACAACGAGAAATAGGGCAATAATCCCAAGGAATGAGTGGATTTCCGGTGTAGCACCAGGGTCCATGAGCATCATCATCCGGATTTCGGCAGTAATTCTCATTCAACTTACTTGCATCTGGTTCCCAGAAGATATGACTGCGGAAACAATAGGCTTTGCACATCACAAGATGCTCATTCCATCCAAGAGACACAAAATATTACAAAAAGATATAATCTCAGCACATTACTTTCACTGTAGATACAGCATAACCTTCTACTTGGGATGAATTTTATCTATTTTGTTTGAGGTCTGTTTTGTTGCTGCTGTTGTTCCTACACTTTAGAAGCAGACTCTCTAACTTGGAAATCTGGAAGAGGGCTCCATAATTGGCATATTAGATTTTGTGATTTTGCCTCTATTTGAGAATCCCAGTGGCATGGTAACAATACTTCTGTGCATAGAAATAAGAGAAACATTGCCTAAAGCAAGCAGATGGCAAAGATTAAAACTATAAAGTACATAAAAATACAAGCTATTACACAAGTATTTTTTTACATTTTAGATACAAATGAAGCATCACTAGCAATACCACTATGACAGAGTACAAGAAGATATACTGAAATTAATAATGTGTTAATTAAATAATTAAAATTCTAAATTATATGGGTCATATGGTTATAAAATACTATTTTCTGACAGATAACTGAGCAATACTTTATTTCTAATTTACATCTTAACAATTTACTACAAAAGAAAAGCAAAGATTGTAAATTTACTGTAAATTATTTTATACGGCCATTTTCATTCATGTAACATCAATATTTACATTTACCTCAATAACATGAATGAAGTCAATTCTACATGGTCACTCTGACTGCTCATAAAAGTCATTAAAACTATGCATCTTACTGAATTTGTTTCCAGTTATTAATTGCTACCATGCTTGAATATAATTAATGTGTCATTTTAAATAAAACTTTAAAAAGCTTGAACATGGAAACTTGAACTATATTTCCAGAACAAGGTTCATTTTTCTGGACCAAAAATAATAGTAAACACATATAGTACTTATTACATGCCAGATTGTGTTGTAGGTTCTTCATAGATATAACCTTAGACCAATCTTATGAGACAGTCTTTAAGGTTATACCATATTACATTTGTGGAAATTGAAATCCAGAGAGGACAACTAATTGGTGTAATGTCACATGGCTTGCAAACACTAGAGCTGGGGTTTGAACCCACAGCTGTTTCAAGAGTCAGTGCTCAAAACCGCCATGCTCTATCTCCTACTTACAAAGTTTGTCCTTAAGCCAAAATGGTACCATGTGACTTAATCCTTGATCAATTTCCTATAAATTGTTTCCAAAAGTCAAACCTAAACTTGATGAACTAAGTATTATTAGGGACCCATTGATAGTTTCTAAGTAAATATATCCCATATTTTCAGTGGCATGCTGGTAAAAGTTTACCAACTGGTACTTTGAGGTATGTGTATGTTGAGGATGAAGAGGAGGAGTCCTTGTTTGTAGCTGTTGCTGATTTCTGTCATGTAAATACTTCTACCATGAAAATTTCAAGCTTCTAATGTAAAATCACTGAAGGCAACATTTTTGAAAGAAGATGAGAACAATTATATCTCACAACTCCATAAAAGCAATCCGCCCCACACACCACTGTATGTTTCTAAAAATGCTTTAAAAAATAGCAGTGCTGAAATTAGCATTTATTTTAATCATGCCAATTCTTATTTAAAATTATTTAATAATAATTATTAATAAATCGTTTTAATCTTCAGGATAAAATTTACATTTCTTAACTGAGCTTACAAGACTCTCTATATGGTGTTGTAAAGAGGTAAAAATAAACATGTAAAAAAAGAATTCCTTCTCTGTGGACATTGACCAAGTTACATTCTTTCAGTCTAACCACGATTATTTCCTATATTCAAACAACCTAATGCTTTGGCCTTTGCACATGCAATTTCTTGTGTCTAATGTCCTCTTCCTCCTCTACTTCCCTTGCCCAATTCCTACTCATCATGTACATCCCAGTCAATTTCCCTTCTTTTAAGAAGCCTGCCTGACCACTTATGTCTGAGTAGGCACTTCTTTGCATTCCCATAGCATAAAATATGCTTTCATAGTGTTCATATGGCATTTCCTGTTTGCTTGCATCCCACACTAGAGTGGGAGATCTATAAGGACAGAACTCTGCTGCTTTTTGAAGTCCTAGAACTACAGTGTCAATATAGTAGCCATTGGCCATATATGGCTAGCAAGAAATTGATCCAGTCCAAATTGACAGGTGCTGTAAGTGTAAACAGACACCAGATTTTGAATATGCAGCATGAGAATATAATGTAAAAGATATTTTTAATTATTTTGTATTAAATACATATTGAAATGAAAAACTGTAGATATATTGAATTAAATAAAATATATTAAAATTAATTTTGCCTGTTTATTTTTACCTCTTTAAAAGTGGCTACTAGGAATTTAACAGAACATATGTCGCTTACATTTGTGAGTTGCATTATCTCCATATTGGACAGCATTATTTTAGAACTATCCTTTTTGTGTGAAGTAAATTAATTGAAACAATATAACCCCCTACTGAGTATATTTTGGAAGAGAATAAGGAACTTAAAAGACTGAAGCAAAGTCATTCCATCTCTCTCAGCCCTTAAATTCCTATCCATACATAGGAATCTTTCCTATAGGATTATGGTGGTCAAATGGCATAACTTAGGTAAAGCAGCCATGTTATAGGCACTCGATCAAATGACTGTAACTTGTTTTTTCTTTTATTCTAGTGCATATACTCTGGGATGTTTACGAAAAATCTGCTTTGGGTCACAATTATGTGTCATACTGCTTTCACAATTTTGTAAACACTAGCACTATTGCTAGGGCTGAGTAGATGCTACCTTCTCTGTCTATACATTCCTGTAATTATTGGAAAATTTTATGTATCAAAGTTCATAAGGAAACCTGTCATTACACATTTTTAATAGTTAAGGTTTAGTATTTTAGATATTTAAATTATATATGAGTGATTATTCATTGATTTGTCATAAATTACTATCAATTACTAAGTATGAAAACAATAATCCCATAAAATGCACTATTTCAAACACCAGATTTACCACTTAATTATACACTCTTATTAAATTATGTAATTATTTTGTCAATGTGACCGTATCCTCCTTAGAGGTTGGAACTAAAATATTATCCACTTTTTGTTGATGTTCTCCATGATAGCAATTACAGTACAGAACACACAGTAAATGCTCAATAAATATCTACTAACTTGAATTGTATATTTAAAAGTTTGCTACATAAACAATGTTATGATGAGTTGTAAAGCAAAACCAATCTAATGTTTTTATTAGTTTACCATGATATATAAAAGAATAGAAAGAAATAGCAATGTACATATCTAAGTATACAATTTGTTGGTATCACTACATTCTATATATTTGAAAGGAAGAAATTTACACACCGGTGTAAGTCTTCCATGTTCTTGTCCCACATTGAACATGTTAGTCCAGATCTTGTTTGGGATAAGTTGCCCATATAATTTTTGCCATTCCCACGATAACAATCTAGACATAAAATATACAGAAATAAGTCTAACGACTATTAAGGCAGATAAAATAAAAACATTTTTTACAAGTATATGGAATCATGAAATCAACATAAAAATTAAAGTACTTGAAAGGGCCGGGCACAGTGGCTCACGCCTATAATCCCAGCACTTTGGGAGGCCGAGGCAGGCAGATCACGAGGTCAGGAGATTGAGACCATCCTGGCTAACACGGTGAAACCCTATCTCTACTAAAAAAACTCAAAAAATTAGCTGGGCATGGTGGCAGGCGCCTGTAGTCCCAGCTACTCAGGAGGCTGAGGCAGGAGAATGGCGTGAACCCAGGAGGCGGAGCTTGCAGTGAGCTGAGATTACACCACTGCACTCCAGCCTGGGCGACAGAGCAAGACTCCGTCTCAAAAAAAAAAAAGAAAAAAGAAAATTAAAGTACTTGAAATCTGTACAAATCAAAAGTACTCAAATATCTCAGATTAAAATATCTTTATTTTAAGCCCAATATCTTCATCAAAATAAGGGTTCACGCAAATTCAAATATAACAAATAATAATTTAAAAACAAAATAATTTAAATGAGTGGCCCTTTGGAACAGCAAAGAAATAAGAATTTTAGAATAACACATGTATTTCCCAATATTTTCTTCTGAAAAATTTCATTCCATAGAAAAGTAATATAACAAACATTCATCTACTAGTCACATTCCTTATGTTTTGATTTTTGTCTTTTGTGACATTGACATTCTGAGTCACCCAAGTCAGCTGTTTTACAAATGCTCTTTAACTTCAGTTTGTTTGATTTATTTTCTCATGAATAAAACCAAGTTAAAGATATTTAACAGGAATATTGCATCAGTGATGCTTTGTCCTTTTTAGAGCATAACATCTTGTGGTACGTGATGTCACTTTGTTCTATCACAGGTGATGTGTTTGATCACTTGGTTAAGTGGTGCAAAAGAAAAACTCCTCTTTGTATTTAACAAAAAATCAGTTGGGGTCTTTGAGTCTGAATAAATATCCTATTGCCAAACAAATTTTCACAAAATAGCTTAGGCATACGTCAACGAATTTTGCATGAAACACTTATTGTCATGCTGATGGTAAAATGGTTATTTTGCTATTTCTAACATTTCTTTGTATTTGTTAGTTAGCATTCTTCTGTAAATAAAAATTTTTCCTTTTCCCTTACCCCATGCATTTATGTATTAGTAGTAGAAGTGCTAGCACTAGCTGTAGAAGTAGTAAATGAAATGTGGACCAGGGGATTTTCTTTTTATTTCATATGATATATAATCTACTCCTGTTATTCATTTTGATGCTCAAATTGTTCCAAATTTGGCCAATGGAACCTACTTTAAACTGACTCCTGTGTCTCTTACTATGCTCCATGAGGTTTTCTGTTTCTCTTTTTTTTTAGTTGAGCAATTTGTGTTCTCCTGCCTCAGCCTCCTGAGTAGCTAGGATTACAGGCATGCGTCACCACACCTGGTTGATTTTTTGTATTTTTAGTAGAGATGGGGTTTCATCATGTTTGGCCAGACTGGTCTCAAACTCCTGACCTCAAGTGATCCGCCCACCTCGGACTCCCAAAGTGCTGGGATTACAAGCATGAGCCATCATGCCCAGCCATATTGTTCATACTTTTAATCAAAAGAAATGCAGTCAGAAATCAAGTTCTTCAAAAAATATAAGTTGGTCAGGTGCTGTGGCTTACACTTGTAATCCCAGCACTTTGGGAGGATGAGGTAGGTGGATCACTTCAGGTCAGGAGTTCTGGCCAATGTGGTGAAACCCCATTTCTACCAAAAATATAAAAAATTAGCTGGGTGTGGTGCTCACACCTGTAGTCCCAGCTACTCAGGAGGCTGAGGCAGGAGAATTGCTTAAACTCCAGAGGCGGAGGTTGCAATGAGCCAAGATCATGCCACTGCAATCCAGCCTGGGTGACACAGCGAGACTCCGTCTCAAAAAATAAATAAATAAAATTTAAAAGATTTTATCTCTCTCTATATAACTATATATTGCATTCCAAATTTAAAAAGAATTATTCTATTTTTAAAAATACTCTATATTTTTAAATAATACCAAAAATTTTTAAAGTAACTTTTGTATTTAAGATTCTTAATTTTTTGTATGAATGAAAACTGTACATTTGACTATGAAAAGTCATCTACAAATTTACATCAACATTAAGATTTTATGTCGGGAAAAATAACTAATGAGTACTAGCCTTAGTACCCGGGTGATGAAATTATCTGTACAACAAACCCCCATGACACAAGTTTACCTATGTAACAAACCTACACATATATTCCAAAAAAGTAAAGAATAGAAAATACACAAGAGCCATAAACAAGAAAGTAATGATCTACTTGCAATGGTGAGTAGAAAGTAGAAATGGAATGGCATGGAAGCAAGAGAAAAGGACACTAATATGAATTTACCCTTTCATATAGTATTGACTATTATCCAATGTCAAGATTTTAAATATTCAAAAAATAATATCCAGAAAGATGGAAATAAAGACAGAAATATGCCCATGTATATATCATGTGTATACCATTAATACAGAGAAGGAAAAAGATCCAGATGATTTTTGGATACAATTTTCTGATTGTATATCTGACTGTATATACTCTCACTAGAATATATTTTAAGACTGAAATAACTGTAAATACATTCTATGATATCGATATAAATATTTAAATAAATTATATTGTTTACTGCCTTAAGTGTATAATATATAGTATATATAATAAGTAGTGTTTTACAACATTTTAAAGAAATTCTGTAATTTCAGTTTTCATTTTTCTTTAATAGTGTTTTTTAATATTCAGTTGGAAGAATATTTATATATATGTTAATTCAGATGTTGCAAGATTTGAAAAATGTTTTCACTCATCTAACTATATGTAGCACTTATATTTTCTGTTTTTAGAAAAATTCCTACATCTAAGTATCCACTTAGAACATTAGATAGATCTATCTACTTAGATCTAGGTATTTTTCAATAGATATAAATATAAACATTTTTCTATAGATATATAAAACAACACATACTATTAGCTCAGCAGTGTCAAACAACAACATAACTGACAGTTAAAATTCCACAGTTGAATGTTGATTTAGCTAACAATGTTTTTCTTGAGTAGAAGGTCTATGGCTTCTTCATTTTTAAATTGTCCCATAGTCTAGCAGTTTGTTGCATATATCAGGTGCAATGGTGCAATATATTGTTAAAGAATAGTAATATAATGTGGTGTTAAAGAATGAATGAAAGGAAAAAAGGATGAAAGAATGAAAAGGCCAATGTAAAGAGATTCAGATTTAATCCCAATGTGCCAATTTGAGAATTTAGGAAAGTTACTTAAATTCCATAAAACTAATATTTTCACCTATGAACGAATCATCTGATAAGCAATAACATGTTTACTCTCCAGAATCCAAAATTTTCATATTCTATTACCTGATCCTTTTTAAGTGATGTATATGTATATAAAATATATCTTAATATACACCAAAAGTTTATCAAATAATTGTTTTCCTTTATCACTCACAAATTATTAACAAATGTTCAGGTAAATGAGACAGGAACACAGAAGACTCAGCTGGTACCAAACTTCCCTTAATCATTGACTTCAACTTTATTTCCAATTGACCCTTAAAAGAACAGTGAAACGGACTGAAAAGAGACTCATCCCCTCTTCCCTCTACAACTCTCTTTTCAGAGTTGCTCATGAACAACGGCATTGTGGAAAAAGTTAAAGGATGGAAGAAGTATGCATAGGGCAGTAAGTCTATGAGATGGAGCTTTAAATTTGGCTTGGGATTTCAAGGATGATTTAGGGCTAACTGTGATCATGACCATCACAATTAAGTCTATGTGAAATAGAATATGATCATTTAAAAAGGATAACTCTCAATTTACTATACATCAATAATTCCCAGGACTCAACATTATTTTTAATATTTAATGAATTATTTCTTTGAAAAATCTACCTTTTTAAAAAATTATTTTAGGTTCAGGGGTACATAGGTAGGTTTGTTATATGTAAATTGTGTGTCACCGGGGTTGGGTGCATAGATTATTTTGCAGGCATATGCATGCATGTGTCTTTATGGCAGAACAATGTATATTGCTTTGGGTATAGACCCAGTAATGGGATTGCTGCGTTGAATGGTAGTTGTGTTTTAAGTTTTTTGAGAAATCTCCATGTGGCTGAATTAATTTACATTCCCACCAGCAGGATATAAGCATTTCCTTTTCTCAGCAACCTCACCATCATCTATTATTTTTTGACTTAAAAATCTATTTCAATCTGACTTTACTACCGCTCCCTGAGACAGTTATCTTCAATGGCATCTATGTTTCCAAATGCAATGGTCATTTCCCTCAAACCCCACGGTTATCCAGCAGCTACACTGCTAACAACCAGGGTCAAGTCACTCCCATCTGTAGTCTGAATTATTGAAACAACGACTTCATTGGTTCTCCTGTTTTAACCCTTGTCAAGAATTCTAGCTATTTTCCGGAACGCAGCCAGAGTGATCCAGTTAAAACTTAAGTCAGATTGTGTAACTTCTCCTTTCAGAGCCCTAAGAGTCCTTTCTCTTTCAGAGCAAAAGTGCAAACGTTTACAATTCCTGAAAGGCTGATACAATTTTAGCCCAATTGCCTCTCTAATCTCATTTCCTACTACTCTTCATCTTACTTATTTTGTACTAGCTATAGTGATGTGCTTATTTACTTAACTTTCCCAGAACTCCCTCATCTCACACCATTTGCATTTGCAGTTTTCTCTATCTATAATACTCTTACACATATATGTACATGGCACATGCTGCTCCCTCACTGCCCTTGGCTCCTTCTTATATGTTAACATAATAAGTATGATCTTCCCTGAACATTAAAATATAAAAGAGCAGCAGCCCTCTTTTCTAACTCTGAGACATTTTTCTCTCTACTACTTATGACAAACTACTGTAATATTCCCATTCTCATTTTTATTTTGCTTATTTTCTATCAGTTGGATATTAGCTCCAGGGGGTCAGATAACTTAGTTTTGTTTACCGGTATATCTCCAAGGCTTAGAACTGTGGCTGTCAGTAGCATACACTCAGCTAAATAAATGTTGAGTGAATAAACATATAAGAAAAACCCAACTTCAAACTTGGTGATTTTGTTTGCTAGCCAGCAAAACCAGTGCAGCAAGAAGTAGATCTTATGCTGTAAAATGTGTCCTCCCTTTAGGCCTTTCCCCTGAATTTAATCATGCCCACCCTGCAGAATGTCAGCTATTACCTTGTCCATTTGACATATCACAGTTTGGAATTTGGGAGCAGTAACCAACTCGGATGTTTGGATCAGTGGTAAAACACCAGGGTGATTCAGACCCATCTGGATTTCGGCAGTAATTTTCTCGTAGGTCCCTATTGAGAATAAGCATGTTAATGTAAATTACCAGAGTTGTTACGTTGGTGAAGTCAGAGCCATTACATTGCTAGAATTCTAGAATGTATGCATGTTTATAAATAGAGTTCTAAGTTTTTGCACTTAAAATAGCTATAACAATTTAATATTCAGTATACATAACTGACACTGCCCAAATTACTGAAATAAATGCTGTCATATGTTAATATTTTTTTCCTTCCACAGGTCTAGAGTTTCACCCAAACATTACCGCTTCTTAAAAGAGAGAAACGGTACCACTGCATTCTTCTCACTCAGTCTCAGATTTAGACTCTGAATTGGTACCATTTCAAAACATTGGCCTGTTATTTATTACATGTTCATGACCCATATATTGTGTAGGAGCAACATGTGGAAGAAATGTTATTATCAANTCCCAGCTACTCAGGAGGCTGAGGCAGGAGAATTGCTTAAACTCCAGAGGCGGAGGTTGCAATGAGCCAAGATCATGCCACTGCAATCCAGCCTGGGTGACACAGCGAGACTCCGTCTCAAAAAATAAATAAATAAAATTTAAAAGATTTTATCTCTCTCTATATAACTATATATTGCATTCCAAATTTAAAAAGAATTATTCTATTTTTAAAAATACTCTATATTTTTAAATAATACCAAAAATTTTTAAAGTAACTTTTGTATTTAAGATTCTTAATTTTTTGTATGAATGAAAACTGTACATTTGACTATGAAAAGTCATCTACAAATTTACATCAACATTAAGATTTTATGTCGGGAAAATAACTAATGAGTACTAGCCTTAGTACCCGGGTGATGAAATTATCTGTACAACAAACCCCATGACACAAGTTTACCTATGTAACAAACCTACACATATATTCCAAAAAAGTAAAGAATAGAAAATACACAAGAGCCATAAACAAGAAAGTAATGATCTACTTGCAATGGTGAGTAGAAAGTAGAAATGGAATGGCATGGAAGCAAGAGAAAAGGACACTAATATGAATTTACCCTTTCATATAGTATTGACTATTATCCAATGTCAAGATTTTAAATATTCAAAAAATAATATCCAGAAAGATGGAAATAAAGACAGAAATATGCCCATGTATATATCATGTGTATACCATTAATACAGAGAAGGAAAAGATCCAGATGATTTTGGATACAATTTTCTGATTGTATATCTGACTGTATATACTCTCACTAGAATATATTTTAAGACTGAAATAACTGTAAATACATTCTATGATATCGATATAAATATTTAAATAAATTATATTGTTTACTGCCTTAAGTGTATAATATATAGTATATATAATAAGTAGTGTTTTACAACATTTTAAAGAAATTCTGTAATTTCAGTTTTCATTTTCTTTAATAGTGTTTTTTAATATTCAGTTGGAAGAATATTTATATATATGTTAATTCAGATGTTGCAAGATTTGAAAATGTTTTCACTCATCTAACTATATGTAGCACTTATATTTTCTGTTTTAGAAAATTCCTACATCTAAGTATCCACTTAGAACATTAGATAGATCTATCTACTTAGATCTAGGTATTTTCAATAGATATAAATATAAACATTTTCTATAGATATATAAAACAACACATACTATTAGCTCAGCAGTGTCAAACAACAACATAACTGACAGTTAAAATTCCACAGTTGAATGTTGATTTAGCTAACAATGTTTTCTTGAGTAGAAGGTCTATGGCTTCTTCATTTTAAATTGTCCCATAGTCTAGCAGTTTGTTGCATATATCAGGTGCAATGGTGCAATATATTGTTAAAGAATAGTAATATAATGTGGTGTTAAAGAATGAATGAAAGGAAAAAAGGATGAAAGAATGAAAAGGCCAATGTAAAGAGATTCAGATTTAATCCCAATGTGCCAATTTGAGAATTTAGGAAAGTTACTTAAATTCCATAAAACTAATATTTTCACCTATGAACGAATCATCTGATAAGCAATAACATGTTTACTCTCCAGAATCCAAAATTTTCATATTCTATTACCTGATCCTTTTAAGTGATGTATATGTATATAAAATATATCTTAATATACACCAAAAGTTTATCAAATAATTGTTTTCCTTTATCACTCACAAATTATTAACAAATGTTCAGGTAAATGAGACAGGAACACAGAAGACTCAGCTGGTACCAAACTTCCCTTAATCATTGACTTCAACTTTATTTCCAATTGACCCTTAAAAGAACAGTGAAACGGACTGAAAAGAGACTCATCCCCTCTTCCCTCTACAACTCTCTTTTCAGAGTTGCTCATGAACAACGGCATTGTGGAAAAGTTAAAGGATGGAAGAAGTATGCATAGGGCAGTAAGTCTATGAGATGGAGCTTTAAATTTGGCTTGGGATTTCAAGGATGATTTAGGGCTAACTGTGATCATGACCATCACAATTAAGTCTATGTGAAATAGAATATGATCATTTAAAAGGATAACTCTCAATTTACTATACATCAATAATTCCCAGGACTCAACATTATTTTAATATTTAATGAATTATTTCTTTGAAAATCTACCTTTTAAAAAATTATTTTAGGTTCAGGGGTACATAGGTAGGTTTGTTATATGTAAATTGTGTGTCACCGGGGTTGGGTGCATAGATTATTTTGCAGGCATATGCATGCATGTGTCTTTATGGCAGAACAATGTATATTGCTTTGGGTATAGACCCAGTAATGGGATTGCTGCGTTGAATGGTAGTTGTGTTTTAAGTTTTTTGAGAAATCTCCATGTGGCTGAATTAATTTACATTCCCACCAGCAGGATATAAGCATTTCCTTTTCTCAGCAACCTCACCATCATCTATTATTTTTTGACTTAAAATCTATTTCAATCTGACTTTACTACCGCTCCCTGAGACAGTTATCTTCAATGGCATCTATGTTTCCAAATGCAATGGTCATTTCCCTCAAACCCCACGGTTATCCAGCAGCTACACTGCTAACAACCAGGGTCAAGTCACTCCCATCTGTAGTCTGAATTATTGAAACAACGACTTCATTGGTTCTCCTGTTTTAACCCTTGTCAAGAATTCTAGCTATTTTCCGGAACGCAGCCAGAGTGATCCAGTTAAAACTTAAGTCAGATTGTGTAACTTCTCCTTTCAGAGCCCTAAGAGTCCTTTCTCTTTCAGAGCAAAAGTGCAAACGTTTACAATTCCTGAAAGGCTGATACAATTTTAGCCCAATTGCCTCTCTAATCTCATTTCCTACTACTCTTCATCTTACTTATTTTGTACTAGCTATAGTGATGTGCTTATTTACTTAACTTTCCCAGAACTCCCTCATCTCACACCATTTGCATTTGCAGTTTTCTCTATCTATAATACTCTTACACATATATGTACATGGCACATGCTGCTCCCTCACTGCCCTTGGCTCCTTCTTATATGTTAACATAATAAGTATGATCTTCCCTGAACATTAAAATATAAAAGAGCAGCAGCCCTCTTTTCTAACTCTGAGACATTTTCTCTCTACTACTTATGACAAACTACTGTAATATTCCCATTCTCATTTTATTTTGCTTATTTTCTATCAGTTGGATATTAGCTCCAGGGGTCAGATAACTTAGTTTTGTTTACCGGTATATCTCCAAGGCTTAGAACTGTGGCTGTCAGTAGCATACACTCAGCTAAATAAATGTTGAGTGAATAAACATATAAGAAAACCCAACTTCAAACTTGGTGATTTTGTTTGCTAGCCAGCAAAACCAGTGCAGCAAGAAGTAGATCTTATGCTGTAAAATGTGTCCTCCCTTTAGGCCTTTCCCCTGAATTTAATCATGCCCACCCTGCAGAATGTCAGCTATTACCTTGTCCATTTGACATATCACAGTTTGGAATTTGGGAGCAGTAACCAACTCGGATGTTTGGATCAGTGGTAAAACACCAGGGTGATTCAGACCCATCTGGATTTCGGCAGTAATTTTCTCGTAGGTCCCTATTGAGAATAAGCATGTTAATGTAAATTACCAGAGTTGTTACGTTGGTGAAGTCAGAGCCATTACATTGCTAGAATTCTAGAATGTATGCATGTTTATAAATAGAGTTCTAAGTTTTGCACTTAAAATAGCTATAACAATTTAATATTCAGTATACATAACTGACACTGCCCAAATTACTGAAATAAATGCTGTCATATGTTAATATTTTTTTCCTTCCACAGGTCTAGAGTTTCACCCAAACATTACCGCTTCTTAAAAGAGAGAAACGGTACCACTGCATTCTTCTCACTCAGTCTCAGATTTAGACTCTGAATTGGTACCATTTCAAAACATTGGCCTGTTATTTATTACATGTTCATGACCCATATATTGTGTAGGAGCAACATGTGGAAGAAATGTTATTATCAATAGTCATTAACTACTCTCATTTAAAATGGAAGTTCAATCTATTCAAATATGTCCCACGAAAATTATGATAGCTATTTTTTCCTTGAGTTCTGCATTTCTTTGATTTATTTAATTTGTTGCATCAATTTACTTGAATTACAAAGCAATTCTTTATGGATTTAGAGAGGCTACCTAAAATCTTTATACATATTTCTGTAAAATTAAGGCCCAGTTATACTATAGAAAAACGAACTATAGAACAAATTGTCAATGTAGTACACGTATATTCTTCATTTTACCAGTATTTTAATTAGAAATTTAGAATTCTTAATAAGAAAAAAAAATCTATGCTAATAATCCCTGTATGTAAAAGAATTTTAATGGTTTTCTATCAATATAAATAAGGTTCACATTAAATAAAATGTGGATTTCATGATAAATAAAATGTATTAAATATGCTGTCTAATTTTAAACAAGTGTGTGCTTTTATTTCATAGATTCCTTGTTAATAACTAATATTCAATCTTTTGGAAACCACAGTATTTGTATCACGTAGCTTCAATTAGAAGTACTATTATACAATTATATTAATATCCAAATGGACCATTCGAAACTGAGAATTTTTGTTTTTTTGTTTTTTTTTTTTTTTTTTTTT
>NW_016803441.1:1772508-1794153 GCF_001698545.2 Rhinopithecus bieti | reverse complement strand
TTTTTTTTGAGATGGAGTCTCGTTTTGTCACCCAGGCTGGAGTGCAGTGGAGCGATCTCAGCTCACTCCAAGCTCCACCTCCCGGGTTCACGCCATTCTCTTGCCTCAGCCTCCCGAGTAGCTGGGACTACAGGCGCCCGCCAGGTCGCCCGGCTAGTTTTTTGTATTTTTAGTAGAGACGGGGTTTCACCGTGTTAGTCAGCATGGTCTCGATCTCCTGACCTCGTGATCTGCCCACCTCTGCCTCCCAAAGTGCTGGGATTACAGGCGTGAGCTACCACTCCCGGCTGAAACTGAGAACGTTTTAAGGAAGAAGCTTGTGTTGGGTTAGAAAATCAACAAGTAATAGTCTTATCTAATCAAAGTCAGTCCTGACACAAACTATTATTTAAGGATATGAGAACATCAGCCGCCAATGGTTAAAGCTACGGTATAGTTAAGTGTTCATAACCCATATTCAAACCTTTAGTCTTCCTATGCAATTATTAACTGGAATAGATGAGACAAGCAATTTATACTTATATATATATTTTAAAAATCTATGTCAGTATAAAATACGTGTGTTAAATTTTACATAAACTTTGCATACACTTTGGCTTTATTTTCTATTATTTGGTAGAGATGGAGTCACCCTTTGTTGCCCAGTCTGGTCTTGAACTCCTGACCTTAAGCCATCTTCCCATCTCATCCTCCCAAAGTTCTGGATTGCTCATTTAGACAAGCTAATTAAGTGAAGATCGAGGGCTATCAAAGTCTTAGTGTGGACTGACTTTAACATCTGTATTAGAAGCACCTCAGTCAATCTAGATGAAGCAAGAATGAAAGTCAAGATTTGCCGAGATATTTTTACTAAGTCCTTATCTTTCACTTGAAGAAAGGATGGTTTACAATTACTAAAGAGAATTGATTTTATGATTTGTGTAGATTCATCAGAGGCAGTATTGTTCAGTTACAGTGTCCCAAAGATTGCCTTGTAAGGTCTCAGTACCAGGGCAAGTAATATTCCATGTTTAATATTTAAGAGACGCCTGACCAGTACACCCCTCAGTACTGGATCACAAAGAGTAAATGGTAAATCAATGTCCTGAGAAAAATGTTGAGTCAGATTTTATCAGTTTTGTAACACAGCACAAGCTTTGTTTCATAATATTTATGTTTGGTTATTTAAACCAAATAACAAAATTAAGAAATGGTGACTTAAATTCTGCCAAGATATAACAGGTAACTTTTGATACTTAAGTTTCACTTGTGAAGTCTGTGAAGTAAATGTTTATAACCATTCTGTTTTTCTTACAGATGAATTTCACTAGGTATCTTCACATACACAATTTCTTATTGGGTATTACCAGTCATTAGAAGTTAACAAAAATGTGAATGGCAGTGACACTATCTCCTTTGTCCCTTATAACTAATATTCTCTGTGTTGCTTTGTTTGTTCTACTTTGATATGTATTTCTCAGGTGTGAAACACATGGGTCAGGAATAGAGAGTGAATTGCTGTCATGGAAATTAGGGAAATAAACCCAGAATGACAACTATCAATTTTGTTATTGTAAATTAATGGGAAAACAACCTTAGATTAATATTTACTATTTAAACAAATAAATTATGGAACTAGCTAAAGTTTGTGCATGCAAACACACACACATACAACACAAATCTCCCATCTCCTATGGTGGATGAGCCAACTAGTGCTCACAGCTCCTCATTCAGAAATGTTAGCCTGTCTTATTAAAAGCCAATTACATAAAGCCAATATATGTTATTTATAGGTGCTATTTCAGGAAAGCCACTACAAATGATGTGTGTTATTAATTTCAAAAGCAATCACTTTATGTTCCTCATAACAAGGTGGACAATTTGAAAACACATGGCATTGTGTTTGTGCCTGTCTACAAAAGCCAAGTGGTGTGAAAAGTACCCATAGAGAATGCACAAAACAACTATGTAATTGATGCTCAAGGGCAGTTTCTTTGGCTTGAGTCATCTACACAATTGTTTTGCTTCCTCACTTTTCAAAGCAAATCCAGAAACAATTGAACACATTCATTTAAGCTTTGAAAAATTATTTTATTCACAGATCTTTAAGGCTAATAACTCTTCAGTGGTAGGCCTTTTCTTTCCATTCTTTCAAAAGGAAAAATGTGTAATCCTCCCAGAGCTAACATGAAAATTTAAGAAGGCAGTATTTTGAAACATGCCTGGCTATCATTACTATTAATTGATTTATTAAACAGACCCACAAGAGCAAAGTTGTGATCAGAAATCCACCTAGGGATATATTTCCCAAAGCATAGTGAATCCACCCTCTGGATCTGAACCACCTAGAGTGCTTAATGAAATGCATCTTTGAGGACCAAATCCCAGATCGAAAGAATCAAAATCTCTGAGTGGAGGAATAATCTGCCTTTTAACTCCTGATTATCACTGGGCACACTAAAGTTTGATCACTAACACAAAATTAGTAAAAAGTAACCACTCTACCTCATTTTCCCCAGGGCCTACTGAAATGTATAACATTTGCCTACTTTACTCACTTGCACTTGAAATTTTCAGGAGTCATGTCATGCTCGTGAGGATACTGAGAATCCCAACGCTGACATGGAATTCCATTCCAAATGGTATTGACAGTGCCCCTGTAGCCTTCTCCTTGACCTTGGATGCATTCAGTTGTTTCCATAGGAACATCAGTATCATTTACAGTATTGTCAGCTATTGGAAAAATAATAACAAAAAAACTTACATAAAATCTTTGAAGATGCCATCTGCCTCTTAGAGTTCATTGGCATTTTTATTAGCAGATTTTTTTCCTGTTACTTATAAGCTTTTATAATAATTGAGTGGAATAAGAAATTTCACTTAACATTATTACTAACTTCACTCCAATTTTCCTTTCATTCAAATCCTAAATTAGTTTTTTTCTTGAACAGTTACTTAAATGCATTTTACTTCCACATGTATAACTTACATATGCTGAATATATAGTGTTTCTGAAATGACTATACAATTATTTCTAAAATCAGCTTGCTTATAAGTACATACAAAGTGGTAATGAAATTAACCACAATTTTCCTCCAATATAATACATACATTCTGGCCAGGTATGGTGGCTTATGCCTGTAATCCCAGCACTTTGGGAAGCTGAGGTGGGTGGATCACCTGAGGTCAGGAGTTTAAGACCAGCCTGGTCAATATAGTGAAACCCCGTCTCTACTGGAAAAAAAAAAAAAAAAAAAAATAGCCAGGAGTGGTGGCAGGTGCCTGTAATTCCAGCTACTTGGGAGGCTGAGCCAGGAAAATGGCTTGAACTCGGGAAGCAGAAGTTGCAGTGAGCCAAGATTGTGCCATTGCACTCCAGCCTGGGCAAGAAGAGTGAAAGTCGGTCTCAAAAAATGAATTAAATAAATAAATAAATTCTAAGTTTCTAAGCTGACAAGTTAAATATATTTTTAGTCAACTTGTTTACAATAAAGAAAAAAATCAGTTATTCCTAGGAAGATCTATCTCCTGCTTTTTTCCTAGTCCAACTTCAATGCTTACTATACTTCATGAAGGTTATGAAATCCTCAGTCACTAAGTAAAAAAAGTATAAATTTAAATTTTTACCACAATTTGGTCTCTCTCTGTGTGTAATGTTTAGTCAATCAAAATATAACTCAAAACATTCCAAAGCAACTAAAATTCATATTTCTTAAAACATACATGGAAATGTTTATGGTTTGATAAAAGTGTAAACTTCCTAGCTACCTTTACAATCTAAATGGCCATTCAAGATGTCTCTGAATGAAACTCAAGTCAACAGCCTCTAGGACAGTTGTAAGATCTGAGTAAATTTCATTGATGTATCCATTTTGGAATTGCATGTACCACTGTACAAAGTACAGGCCAGAATTAGACATGCTTTCAGTGACTAGGAATGCCTATGAAAGTTTTCTATAGTTAATAGTGAAAATATTTTTAATAGCTCTTAAATTTCATCTAAACATTTCTCTCACACAAACCATTGCTAACTTATTGTAGTTAGCTGAATGCTTTATTTCATTGCATTCTATGAGCTAACCTTGGGCAAACTAAACAATAGCCTATGTTTAGAGTTATTCTATGAAGCTTTGTGAGAAAAGGGAAAGCATTACCTTAATGACTACCCTAATTACTGAAATAAGTTGTACTATGCAAATTTCCATTAAATTCCTTTTAAATAACTTTATTGCAACCCATTTAAAAGTGTCTCAATGTTTTGTATATCTGCTTTAGAGAATAGAAATATGACTCAGAAATACCCAAACTTAAAAAGAAATTCAAATGAAGATGAAAAATGTTCAGCAATTGACCCATAAAGTGGCAACTGAGAGCTGATAGCCTAGAGAATTCATCTATATTGATACTGATGATATATATTGATTTTAGGAAGAACACAAATTACTGAACTTGGGGAAATGCCTTGTATAGAAAAAGTTGATGCTGATTATGCAAGTCTTTTATAATTTCAATACCATCCAAAGGTCTTTGGTGAAATACAAAATAAGATAGATTTCATAGGTCCTAAGGAACTATATTTCATCAATATAAATGCCATTAAGTTGCTCTATTTCTGACTATGTGAATTAACTGTTAAATGATATGAGGAGACTGAATGTGTGGGGGAACATTTTAATAGATGATAACTCTAAAACAGGTAAAAGGTCGAGTTTGTACTGCTATATTTCATATCTAGTTATAAAACTGATGGGAAAGGAGACAAAAATAAATGTCCTTGGGCATCTATCAATTCATTAGCTTAACATGCTAAAAGAAAAGTTTTGGGGCACAAGCTCTTGGGCAGCAAACTTGTGACCTCAGTCAAAACTAAGTCCTGACAATGGAAGGGAGTTCAGAGTTAGAACAGCCAGTGTAAACACACTTCCACTAATCTCTTAGACTTCATTGTCTGCCTCAGGTACCTCAACTCCTTTACTTTCCTACTCAATTGTGTGTGATTTGTTTTGATTGTTTACTACTGAGCCATTCTTTTCAAGCACTACTCTTATATTGCACACATAACTCACAGATCCAGTCTTGATGAGTCCAGGTGTCAATCAGTGCCATCTTTGGCTGGATATGGACCCATTCATTGCATCTCACTGATAAAATAGTTCAAGGCTCAGTCCAAGAAAAATTAACACACTACTCCTTGGACACAAGTATGATTTGCCAGATACCAATCAAGACAATAAATAAAAGGAATGTAATATTTAGACATGATTAAGGATTTGAACATTGTTTGTTGAAATTTCTAAATATGGAAGCAGCTTTAAAAGGCTGTTTCCTCTACTATGTGAAGGCAACTTCCTACTGTAAGGATATGCCTGGGTGGGGGTGAGAGAGTAAAACTGTCTGTCTACATTGTCAATGTAAGCTTAAATATCAATGATCATTTCTATAGCATGTTATTAGTCAAGGGTGATTCGAATTTCAAAGTAATTTTTCTAAAAATAATACTTTAAAGTTACACTCTTACAGAAATGACCCATGATAGTTATAATCTAAAGCAATACTTAGAGCCTTAAAGTCAGAAACAAGTGGAAATATACCTTATAAAAAGGGAGACAGTAAAGTAGACATAGGTTATCAAAATTCATTCAAAAATCAATACTTGGCAGGTGCAATGAGCAACTATAAGCAATCACGTGATAATCAGGTAATATTAAGAGGAATGGTAAAATGTAAATACTGATAAAGAATAAGCATATTCTTAATTTGAGAGCAAATTTTGAAATTTTAAGAACCTCTGTGAAATGAAAAATCTATATTACCAAAATCCTAAGTCAAAGAAAAGTCTACTTGCTTAAAAACATTCAGGAAAATAGCTCACTGCTGATTTATCCACTGAAACTTCAATGTCAATTCAGACATGTATTGTTAGTGCTAATTCTCTACTTCAACTGCAAGTTTCCAACCAGATTTAATAAAAGAATCTTTCACTTTTAAAAATAGCAATGATATAAATCTCATCATTTGACTATCATGTTGAATAGGTTTTTTTCTAAACTTTCATCAGCATATTTTAAAGCGTTTACTATAAACTTGAAGAGTCACTGAACATTCATTTTTTAAAAGTATGTTACATCTTTAAATAAAACCAAAATGCTGGCTTTGGATTAAATAATTTAAACAGTTTAATATATTTTAATTTGGTCATGGAAAATAAACCTTTTAGAATTTTAAAATTATAGAAATACAAAGAATTACTGTAATTAATATAAATATAATATTTTACAAACTAAATATAACTTTTTCACTTCGGGTTTATCAAAAATGTAAGTAATCTAAATATAACATTATTATTTTCATGTTTTAAAAAATAAATATCTATGACTTTAAATATGTGTATAACTCTAATAACTTAATAGTTTTATTTTCTTGTGTTTTAATTCATTGGAAATATTTGTCATTATTTTAAACACAAACTAGAGTATTTAGCTGGTATTTTTCTTTAACTCCAAAGTACCTTCTGAAATCAGTGCATTGTATTTATTCCCTTTGACATTCAACTTCTAGAAGTCACCCCATAAATAAAAACTACATAATTCTGGTGCAATGTATAGAATAAATAATATAGGCGAATAAAGATATATTAGTATGACAAGGTAACTAAATAGTTTTCATCAATAAATGAGAGTTATTATGAGTCTCCATGAAGCTATTTAATAAATATCTGATGAGGACCATGATGAATGATTTGTCCATAGACCATTTAACTGTGATATAAATGTTTGATCTTTGCTGCTCACATACTTACTATTCAAACAAAATTAATTATTCCTCAATGGCAGTAAAACAAACTCCTCCTGCAGTCCTGCTGTATAAATATCAAAACCGGGTGTAAAAATAAAACAAACGTTTCATGACAATTGATTTGGAAAGGGCTATTAAATGTTGGGAAAGGCATTCCTTTGTACTTAATACTTAACATGGGACCTGAGTAAGGGGGGGTTTTGAAAAATCTCCATTGGCCAAACTAAAATGTCAGAAAAGACAGAAACATTCCCAAATATCAGCTGAAGTTGATTGTTTAGACAAAGCAACAGGTATTTTAAAATACAGTAGCCCCACATACACAAATATATTTTCAATTATGTCTACCAAGTTAACACTGAAAATATCTGGAACTCTTCTGAGAGTTTCTAGAAAGGAAACATTTTGTCAGGAGTATCAGTAGTGGCTACCCATTGGAAGCAGAAGCAAAGGTATTTGTGTAATCATCAGTGGTCTATGAGTAAAGGAATGCTTCTCTTTGATGATTGACACAAAATTTGCTGTTTGGAAATGCTTTAAGTAAAACATTTGCTATCAAAAATTTTCACTGTCCTGTTTGAATATGATCAAATACAATGAGTGTCTCTTGGAACATTAATTTCACTTTGCTAGTGTGGTTGTGATGTGATCTGATTGCTACAAAATTTGGAAGTGAATTTTTAAGATTTGAATAGATTATTTTTGAGACAAAGAGTATTCACTGTTGTCTAATTCTTGGGATAACCATCTTGCCTCCCAACAGTGACCAACAGAACAAGATCAACAATTTAAAAAAAAAATCTGATTATTTTCCTCTGTGAAGCGCTGGCAAAGCCTTGCAGAGAGGCCACAGGGCCCTGTTGGAAGTCTGAATGGTAGCTAGTGAGTTGGAGTGCACAGTATATTATAAACAGTGACACCCAGGGCTCTATAAGCTTCATATGAATGACGAGTAAATTCTTACATCTACAGTTTCCACCACCCCCACCCTGCCCCTAACATCTCCACCAAAAGAAATCCCAGATTTCCCAATGGAGACAAGCTATTGCTTCTCTTTTCCCTAGAGCCAAGAATAAGTCAATTCATAGTCTGGTAGACAAATACCCAATTATCCCTTGGAGTAGTTCAACCTAACCCACTGCTTCTTCCCAGCTACTGAAGAGCAACTGAAATAGAATTTACTTTATGAAGGTCCCTCGGGATTGAGAACAGTGTGTAATAAAGCCACTCTCCCATCAACAGTACTTATGCTCTGTGGGCCACTAAGACGAGGATGAAGCTCATTGTAAATTTAAAGAGCTTCTTGTTTTAAAATTGGCATGGGAAAACAGTAAAGACCTCCAAAATAATGAACCTCAAATTGTTTGCACGTTTGCTTTCTATGTGAAGCCAGGATTCACATCTCAAACTTTTCCCTGGACTTTATCGAAGCTTTTGCTCGTACAAAATGCTCAGGAGACAAGACTTTCATGAAAGGTCTTCAATTCTATATAGCTTTATTCTTTAGGAAATGATTTGGAAGAGACCTCCAAGTAAAAGACTTTTCCCTTGAGAAAGGGTATTGATAGCACTGTTTTTTCTCTGACACAGGGCACAATATTTTATTTCTATGAATCTCTATTCTGGCCTTGGATAAATTAGGAAAACTCAAAGAAACAATCAGCTTTCTCTAAGAAAGAAGATAATTTGTAAAAATTATGCTGTAATTGTATACAATTTGTAAAAAATATTTTCTCATATGAACACACTGAATCTTAAAAGATGACTATGTTCTTTTAAAGTGATGTCCACGTTCATTGGTTATTAAGGGAAAGGATTTTTTTTTTTTTTTTGCATATTTGTTTCCAATGGCAACATACCTATATTAGTCTGCTCATGCTACCATAACAAAGTACTGCAAATTTGCTGATTTAAACAAAAATAATTTATCTTCTTACAGTTCTGGAGGCTAGGAAGTTCAAGACCAAGGTGCTAGCCAATTGGGTCCTTAATGAGGGCTCTCTTCCTCACTTGAAAATGGCCACTTTCTTGCTATGTCCTTACATGGTAGAAAAACAGAATTCTCTCTTTCTTCCTCTTGTTATAAGGCCACCAATCCTACCAGATTAGGATCCACTCTCATGACCTCATTTAACATCAATTACCACTTACAATCCCTATATCTAAATATAGTCACAATGGCAGTCGGGGCTTCAACATAAGGATTTGGTAGGAGAAGCAATTCACTCCGTAGCAAGACCTCAAATAGAATCCTTAGTTATCAAAGATCTACCCAGGTCTCACTTCTAAAGTGTTTCTGGGCACTTAAGTATACTAGTTCCTCCTTAATTGCAGTTTTGCTTTCTGCCATTTCAGTTACCTGTGGTCAACCATTGTCCAAAAATATTAAATAAAAAATTCCAGAAGTAAATAATTCATAAGTTTCAAATTGCACACTCCATTCTATTTTGCCTCAAATGTGCCTCATTTCTTTGTCCAGTGTTGTATATGCAACTCACCCATTTAGTCACTTAGTAGCCTTCAGGGTGATCAGGTCAATGGTCATAATTTTGCAGTAACCTTTATTTTACTTAACAATGGTCCCAAGGCACAAGAATAGTGATGCTGGCATATTGTTATCATTATTCTATTTTATTGTTGTTAATCTCTTATTGTACCTAATTAATAAATTAAACTTTATCATAAGAATGTTTGGAGATGATACAGTAAGGGAGCTCAAATGAAGGAGCTGATGTGAGGAAATCATAACTTGGTTGAAATGTGAATGAGTGAGTAGCTGCCAATTAGGTCAGGAAGAAAGTAAAATTTTTGAAAGGTCGGGGTAAAGAGACTATAATGAGAACATGGAAAATACGAGGCAAAGGAAGAAAATTATTGTGGCTGTAACAGAGAGCAAGAGAGCCTGGAGAGAAATGTGGAGGTATATGAAGTCATATATAAGGTTAGAAATATAGGTAGGGGGTAAAAGATGGTTATGTTTTGTCATTGTCCTAAGATCAAAGGAAACCATTGAAGGGTTTTTAATTTATCTGTAGAGGTGTGTATGTGTGCGTGTGTGAGTGTGTGTGTTGTTCTGTAGATGAGGAATTATATCATCAGATTTTTGAAAACATTCTCTTTTGCAGGGAAAAATAATGGATAGAGATATTTCACTCTGAAGTCCATTCGTGTTAAAAATGATACTCTCGGCCGGTCCGGGCGCGGTGGCTCAAGCCTGTAATCCCAGCACTTTGGGAGGCCGAGACGGGCGGATCACGAGGTCAGGAGATCGAGACCATCCTGGCTAACACGGTGAAACCCCGTCTCTACTAAAATACAAAACTAGCCGGGCGAGGTGTCGGGCGCCTGTAGTCCCAGCTACTCGGGAGGCTGAGGCAGGAGAATGGCGTAAACCCGGGAGGCGGAGCTTGCAGTGAGCTGAGATCTGGCCACTGCACTCCAGACCGGGCTACAGAGCGAGACTCCGCCTCAAAAAAAAAAAAATCATACTCTCTTAGACAAAGTAGACAATGATGGAGTGAAATGGTCTTACGTGAAAGGTATATAGAAGATAAAATTGACAGGACTTGGTGATAAATGAAATGTGAAGAGTGAAGGATAAGGCTATATCTGGGAGTATGCCAGGCTTTTGGATTTTAAACTGGGCAAATAATGGTATCAATCATGCAAAAGAGAGTTTACAAGGCAGAACAGACGCTCTCAACCCCCTTTACAGGATTCATGAAGAAAGTCAGGGTAAAAGATAATTAATAAGAGAAGAGGCGAGTTTCTGGTTCCGAGGGGCTGAGGGAAATTGGAGTAGCCCATAGGTAAATACTAATTAGTGTACTCTTAAGGGGACTGTGTCAGTCTTGCATGTTCTGATATATAGCAAAAAGTTGTTCTTAGAGCGTCCTGGGACACCTGAGGTTCCTGAGATCCTTTCAGGGATCCAGGAGATCAAAACTATTTTCACAGTAATGTTAAGAGACCATTTGTTCTTTACACCGTGAAGGTTTCAGATGGCATGTGATATGTGATATCCTGAAAGACTGACGGCAAAAGCAAATACAAGACACCCAACTGTCTTCATTTAAGGTGTCATTAAGTAAAATTTTTTTAAATGCCAAGTTTGTAAAAAGTTGACAATGCCACTGTTTACTATTTTTCAGTAAAATATATTTATTCATAGCTAATGGCCTTACTGCTGTTTTAAATGATTTAATATGTTTTGAATTTCCTGTTTTAATTTCTAATATAGTAAACATGGATTCATATAATCCACACAGATAATTTGGGCTTCCCAATAATGTCGAAGAGTATAAATGTATGTTCAGTCCAAGAAGTTTGTGAACTGATCTAAATACTCAATGTGATTTCTAAGGGGTATCAATCACAAGACAGTTTTTAAATTTCCAGGGACCTGTTGAAGTTTACTTCATAAAAATACTAATACTGCATGTTCTTACTGATAAGTGGCAGCTAAATGATGAGAACACATGGACACATACAGGGGAACAACAGACACTGGGACCCACCGGAGGGTGGTGGATAGGAGAAGGGAGAAGATTGGGAAAAATAACTAATGGGTCCTAAGTTTAATGCCTGGGTGACAAAATAATCTTTACAACAAAACCCCATGACATAGGTTTACCTACATAACAAACCTGCACATGTACACCTGAACTTAAAACTTAAAGAAAATACAATAAATTTAACAAATGTTGTTATTTGTCTCTGAAAAGCAGGAAACTAATATATAGAACCAACTGTTATTCAGAATATGAAGTTATAATCAGGGAAAAGCATGAGAAAATCAGTCCTTCATTCAAGCACTATGCAGGACTTCTAATCTTCTATTTGTGATGTCTTAAAATTCCATATGCCCAAAACACTGTTAAAAATTATATACACAGAATATTTGTGGGCTGATGACGTTTAGGTATATATCCCCTCCTGAGAAATACAGTGTAAGGAAGTCTGAAAAGGCCCATCCCAGAGTACACTGGCACACATTTGTCAATGAGCAACATTCATTCTTTACTTTGAGTGAGACATTGATTGTAACATACAAGCTTGGAAGCAAAGTGACTAGAACAAATTTGTAGTTCATTCAGCTTTTGAACAAATAAAAGGAACAAATAAAAGGAGAGCAGTATTCAAACGTTGGCTGGCAGGTGTGAATATCCTAATATCAAGCCAATGTCATCTTTTGCTTTACCGGTTTGTGTTAAAGTTCTGAATTTTCTATCCTGTTACAGGCCTTGGTCTGTTTTATTCACTTCTGTATCCCCAGCTACTAGAAAAGTGTTTGTTTGACACATCATAGCTGCTCAGAATATATTCACTGAATGAATGCTATGGAGAAAGGAGCAAACAACACTCTTTGCGTTCTCAATATGCCGGGTGGAACTGTCGATGCCGAAGGCTTTTGCTATCTCTGTTTACTTGTGACTTTCCTTGACATTCTGGAGAAGAATGAACTTAGATGTGCTATAAACAAGGATGCCAAGTGCATGCATCTCAATATAAGCAGAACTAAACCTGTGCTCTTTCTCCTCAAATTAATTTTTATAATTTATTTTATAATTTATTATATATAATTTATTTTACAATGACATATATTATATATACATCATCTACCCAATAACTTGGAAATATTTTAGACTTTTCTCTCTCCCTATCCCATTTCCTAGTATAACCAATTTGTCATTATATACTGTACATTCCCCCCTTTTGCTATTGTTCAGATCCTTCCTCACCTTGTTTTTCTCACCGCTTACTGCCTTAATCACACTCTTTTTATTTCTTACTGGCCTGCATTGTATTTTGTGTTCAATAGTCTTTTATTCCTCACCTAATCATACTTCTCTGAAAGCTTTTCATTCATTGAAATTACATTTAAAATGTCTTGTGACCACAGGGTTTTAAGAGAAAAATATACACATACACTGAATACATGAACATATGTACAAACATATATAGTATATAGGGATATAATTATTAGTAGTCCATAAATTACAAACAGCATGAATATATGTTTAATGTATTTTCAAAGATCTCTTTGTCGTCCCCAGGGCTTTTAAACCCAGGGCAATGAGCTACAGTAAAATTCAGGTAAAGTAGGGAAGGGCAGCAGTGTGGGAGGGCGGGGGTGTTGACGTGCCTGGCTTCCAAGAAACACATGCATCTCAAGAAGGGACCTTTGGGAAAGAATTCACCTGAGAGAAGAGGAGATGGAACTTTAGCCCCTTAAGCAATCTATGCCCAAAGGCCCCTAGGAGAGTCTTTGTGTTTTCCTGGGTCTCATGGACACCAGTTTAAAGATCACTGTTCTAGATCACAAATGAGGTAAGATCCCTCCCTTTGCTTAATTTTTCAGTGTTTCTCATGGCAACTGAATGGGCTACTCTTGGATCTTACTTGATCTGCCTCATATCAACTTAATTTTTCTCAGTTTCTTTCATTTTTCTGTTTTTACCCCATACCCTACCCATATCAATCATGTACCTTGTCCTGAATTGCCATCCAGCCATCCATGTCTTTACCCCTTTCCTCACTGGCCTAATTGCAGACATTTGCTAAGAATGAAATAAGGATTGTTAACTCTACAATGGAAAGCACCTCTTTATAGGTGTTAAATAAATGGTGGTAATTATGATTTTCTAATACAGTTATTATATGATAAAACACGAGTTTAGAAATTCCCCTCCAACTTTCTAGAGAGTAAGTGACATAATCATTATCTTTAGTCTTTGTTTTAGAATCATTGAAAACCCAGAATCAGTTCAGCTGGACTGGACTAAGAGAAAACCAGAAAACTGTCCCAGTTAATGATATGAACAAAAGTTAATAATTAAGTATCTGTTACAACCAGTACAAGTAAATACATGTGTGGTCCCTCCAGATCCCCACCCTCTAGTGTACACACTGCATAATCTTCTCCCCTTGGGTGTGGATGAAACTTTTGAATACAATGAGAACTACTCTTGTGATTAGGTTATATTATACAACAAAGATGAAGAGATTTTGCATATGTAACTAAAGTCCCTAATCAGTTGACTGTAAGTGAATTAAAAGGGAAATTAACCTAGGCAGGACTGACCTAATTAGGTTAGCTCTTTAAAACAGAGTCTGGAGGTCAAACGCTCAAAGCAGGAGAGATGCTATCCTGTTGGCAGGAGTAAACTGCCATATTGTAGAGAGGGTTATGTGTCACAGAAAGTTAGGCAGTCTCTAGAAGAATTATACTACAGCCTTAAAACCACAAGAAACTGAATTCTGTCAAAACTAGTGAACTTTAAATGCAACATGGAGTTTTACATGAGACCAGAGGTGTGGTGGGCACCTTGATCAGGACCTTTTGAGACCCTAGCAAGGAACCCGCTTGAGTTATGGCTGAACTCCTGACCCACAGAAAATATGAGATAATAAATGTGTGTTGCTGTTAGCCACTAAAGTTTTGGTAATTTGTTATGCCACAATAGAAAATAAAGGCACAATTGAATCCACCACCAAATTTTTGGTTTCACATTAAAGGCTTTACTATATATGTGAACCAAAACATTTGAAAGAATATTCATAAAACATTATCTCTTATGCTTTCCAGTATGTCAACTTCATTTCATTCACTTTAATAGAAGTATTGTCTCTTTATACTCATATTTATATCTCTTTCATATATGTATTTTTTAAACTAAAAGCTATCCTTCCTTTAATAAAATATTTCCAAAATATTCCCAAAACTCAGAAGACTTTTAAATCTGAGTGATACAGGTTTGGCTCACAAATTCTGTTTTTTTTTGTTTGTTTGTTTTTTGTTTTTTGTTTTTTTTTTTTTAGAATTAACACCCTATAAACACTATCCTCTGCTTAACAAAGACATTGGAATTATATAGCATGTTACTTGTGTAACTAGCCAGCTCCTCTCTGGACAGAAGAGAAAAAAGAAACCTACTTAATAGCTAGAAAGTGTCATAGTCATTCTATTTCTTGCCTCTCAATCTCTTTTTAAAAATACCCTAAAGATTGGTTTGGAACTGAAGAGGAGGGCAACACTTGGATTTCTTGGTGTGTGCATGCCAGTTGAAGGGTGAATGTGCAGGTGAGCATATGTGTGTGTGTGTGTGTGTGTGTACAGGTTTTATTCCAGAGAAGATTTATAAGAGTACCTAAACTGACCAGGCATGGTGGCTCATGCCTGTAATCCCAGCACTTTGGGAGGTCAAGGTGGGCAGATCACCTGAGGTCGGGAGTTCGAGACCAGCCTGACCAACATAGAGAAACCCTGTCTCTACTAAAAATACAAAATTAGCCAGGTGTGGTGGTACATGCCTGTAATCCCAGCTTCTCAGGAGGCTGAGGCAGGAGAATCGCTTGAACCCAGGAGGTGGAGGTTGTGGCAAGCCGAGATTGTGCCATTGCACTCCAGCCTGGGAAACAAGAGTGAAACTCCATCTCAAAAAAAAAAAAAAAAGTATCTAAACCACACATACATACATACACACACATACACACACATACACACACACAATCAAAAGAGAAATAGTTGGTTTATTATACCTAACTGGTGTAGAACAATGGGAAGACTAATACAATTTTAAAAGTCAGTAAGTGGAACCAACCCAATCTATACAGAGAAACACTATCACAGGAGTCATTTTTTATTTTAAAGGACAAAATAGATGATTTGATTTCCTGGGAACACAGTGTTTTACTCTGAAAGGCTTCCAGATTCTTCAGTTATTTCATATATGCCAGACATATCCCCTGCCTATGGGATTATTGTCCAAAATATTAAGAGTTGTCCAAAACATTTCCTTTTATCAGTAGGTCTACATTGAGAGAGATTTACCTTGGCAGTATCATGGCATGCTTAATATTCAATTAGGTTTGTTCAGAGGAATTTCCCCATCATTCTGCTATAGTGAAATATATGAAAATCAATCCATGCCCTCTTAATTGTATATTTTACTCTAGGTGCTGGTGCCTGATCTTATGTAGCTTATTTAGCTTTACATATCTGTCCATATATACATAACTTTATATTATCAGGCCAATTTATAACATTATTATACCTTACTAAATTTATGCAATTCTATTGATTTTAAAGAATTTTAGGATCCAGTTGAAAAAAATAAGAACTGTATTCAAAGAAATGAAAATATTATGTAATATTATTTAAGAGAACAGTGAAAATGTGTGAGTTAACCATAGAGGAGAGGACCAAGTTCATAGAGCGAAAGGAATAATACAAAACAGGTTAAAAAAATAGTTTTTATCGTAAATTCAGAAAAGCTGGGTAAGGGTCAGCATATAGAAAAATGGTTGTATGGACTGTTAAAAGACAGATTGAACCAGAATGCAGGCTGGGTACAAGGACAGCCAGAGAGGTAGGGATCAGCTATAGGTATTAGAGACATCTGTGATAAACTTCTGTTAGACTTATTATTCTTCATTGTAGCCTCTGTCACTCACCACAAGAGGTTCACCATCAGTTGAGAGCTCATGTTATATCTCTGGGGAGGAAAGGTAGGTAAAGGATGCAGGATTGGAAGGTAAGGGTCTAAGGTCCTAGCTTTTACTCCCCTAATGACTTTGTGATGCTGTGCACATTTCCGATCTTTTCTCTCTCTGTGATTTTTCAAATTTTCTTGATAACATTAGAATGTTTAGGCTCTTGCCATGTTGAACATTTTGCCATAAGTAAAAATGGTTTCTGTGGATGTGTGTATTTGCATATTTATCACTGTCAAAATAATCAGTCTCTGAAAATGCAAAAGATTGGATAGGATTATGTAACACATTCTTAAAATATTAAAACCTGCACACATTAAAGCATCAAGTTAAATAGTTGTTAACCTGTCTCACTAATAATCGCCTGCTTAGATCCAGTCTGTGAGAGGAAAAGGAAGCAATAAATTTGACCTTCACTTACCGCATGTTTTAATTGCACAGTACTCCCAGCGGGTGTGAGGGTCAAGAGTATAGCACCATGGCCTCGGCTGGCCATCGGGATTGCGGCAATAATTATCATCAAAGCCCTTGTCGGGATATCTGCAAACCACACCAAGAAAAGTGTCACGTAAATCTGCCTGGAAACACCACCCACCCCTCAGCTCACAAAATAACTTTCCACTTAGGTTGTCTACACCTAGCTGAGGAAAGAGGACGTTTTCTATGTCTTGCCTTACAAGGACTGCTGATCACTGACTATTGAATCTACTAATTTATATATCCCACTAAGGATAGAGTATCATCCCCTGGCTAGTAAGTTAGGTCCATGTGGTACCTTCCCACTAGCTGAGGTTCCAAATCGAGTCTCTTTGTCCTAGAACCCAGTTAAGGGCAGATTACAAAAACATGACCTCATGTAGAGTGCTCATTAAGAAAACAGGTCCTCTTCTAGGGAAGGCTTAAAGTTAAAACTGAAAGTTCGTTTTCAATAGCGCTGTTACTTATGACAGCTCAGTTTTGGAAATAGAGCCTTTCGAGGTCATGCCCTCACCTTCACCAGATCATGAGACAAACTTCATCACACTACTTTCTCCACACCCCACCTCCTTTCAAATGAACAAAGTCCTGAATTGGTGACTTGATTTTAATTGCTACCATATCCCTTCTGCTCTCACTTAAACGACAAGACAAGCATTTATTTGGAAAATAAGCTGGAGTTTTAATTTCATTTAAAATAACAACAAACACAAAAGGATAGAGAAAAAGAACAAAGAGAAAACACCTAACATCAATTTCCGAAGAAAGGTGGGGGACAAAGTTTCCTGTGTAATTATTTGTATTTTATTCTTTATAATCAAAATAAAGGAAGTTCTTCCCTTTTTTTTTTTCACCTTAAAAGTTTCATGTAAAATACATGGTCAAAAGTAGACATTATTATTATTATTATTTGGCGGAGTTGGGTAATGACTTAAGCTCAAAACCTACTCCTGGGGAAAAAAGATAGATTTAGCTGCCTGACTTCTCCAAATGGGCTTTTTATATGGGCAATTTCAAAACACACCAGGATAAAGCAACCTGAATGGTTTGCTCTTTTACTCCCTTTCTGTGAGCACTACTTGTTTCATGTTGTTATGCGTGTCGCCTGCAGTACCTGAGTCTCTGAAGATGCAACTCCAGATTTGCCTGCAATTAGTAACAATACCTCTAACCACAGCTAAGACTTGTCGAAGTGGTCATTACTGAATTGGCCCTGTGGTTTGCTTTGGTTTTGTTCTGTTTCTGCTCTGAGAGAGAAAGAAGCTTCTTTTAGTGCTTCCACTCTACACCCTGCTGATGATTTTGTGTTTAGTACCATGCTGATTTTAGAAACTCTGACCAATTCAGTGTTCTCATATACCTCATCAGAAATATTTTTGCCCTTTGACTCTTTCCTCCAAATATAATGGCCAGAAATTCTGTCAGAAGAACTCCTGAACATTCTGGGAGTTCTAAATGTTATGTTCATGCCCTATCGGGAAAACACAATATAAGGAGAATTTCCACAGCGGTGTGTCACAGAGTGAATAGAAGTTTATAAAAGAATCATTGAAAGCATGATTCATTAATATTTTACCTTTCAGGCAAGAATTTGTGCCGGTGTGGTGTCTGATGATCCCAGCGCTGACAACTCTTGCCTGATTCTGTATGATCCATGAGACCTCGATAACTCTCCCCATTGCAGGTCATGCATTCAACTAATAAAATTAAAGTATGGCATGTTAATTGTTTCTGACAGCAAAATCAAAAACACCACTGTTCCATTTAAAGAACAGCACCTGTTTAGTAAACAGATTTTTAAAAAATCCTACACATCATTCTAACTTTTTATTAGGGCCTAATGTCCACAAATAGCGACATAAACTACTCCCTATGGAACACATCATACAGTTTAAGTGGGATTTTTGTAATTAGTGTCACACAGATTTACTATAGGGCCATGATGCTGTCTATCTATTTTTTTCAATAACTGTCTCAAAGGTATCTAGAAAATGGAAATAAAAGACATATCCTTGAAAATTTTTCCTGTGTTGGTCTAAAGTGCAAAGATCTCAGTATCTATTTGTCAGTACAATAGTGTTTCTCTCTCAATTTGCCCTCCAAACACATAAACAGGAATTACAAAGGTTAATTGAGTGTGTGTCATACTTTTATGGTTAATGCCACAATCAGGACCACATAGATTTAAGAGATTGGCTTCACATAGAAATCTGGTGCAATTCAAAGAATACGGATCTTTTAAAAAAATAAATCACAGCTCCTTTCTGTTAGCAAACATCCATGTTGAATAGGCTGGGCAGGTTTACATTCCTATCTGGCTTAGGATAGAAGATGACCTGCTATTGAACTCCGTGTTTCTATTCTTTTTAAAATGTATAAGCTAATGTAATTAGGTAGGATCTTACAGATGATTTTGTGAGGTTAATTCATTGTTCTCTTCTGGCTGGCCCCTTATGTCACACTGAAAACTGAATCACATCAATTGCTGAAAGTGAGACTTCTCAAACAGACAGGTTGATTTGTAGCACAGCAAGCATCCTGTGGAATAAATCATTGCTTGGCTTTCCTATGAATCAGGCAAACTTCCTTAAACACATCATTTGTATCTTATAATTACTGATAATCTAACTTTAGCTGAAGTGGGAAGAGGCATCAATGTTTAGTTTTATCCAATGGAATCTAGCCTAATGAGTATTTGTAGTAATTTGGGATTATAGTATTAGAATAATCACTTTTGAATCCTTGATTCTTATAATCTAATAGGGACATTAACTATTAACTTTCTGAAACATGAGTAACTTGGCTTGATCCATCTACTTTCCTTCATTTATGTTAATATATGGGCTAAGAGGCCAACTCAGCTTCCCTTTATTTGATACTGAGATTCCCCAGACTACACCCAATAAGCATCTGAACTGTAAATGAGTGGAGTCCATGAGCGTATCAATAAAGGTGCTCAGGTTGGCCAAGGTCATTGCAGTGCTCAACACAGGTGATACAATGTTACATTTCAGCTTTCCATTTGAATGGTTAACAGGTTCATTTAGTTCTCTCTCTTTTTTTAAAAAGAATACAAAGTTTGATACCATCAAGGAAAATGATGCAGCATTTATCATTATTTGTTCCTTTGTATTGAATGAAATGTACAATAGAGTACTAGGGTCACATATAAAAGATAAGTATTCATATATACAATTTCTACTCTTGTACTCAGGAAAGAGATTACATCTATTATGCCTTCTTCAGCAAATGCAGCTTATGATAGTATATCCATTTCCAACGAGAGTGAATAGAATTATTTTCTGCTAATCACTACATTGAGCAATATTATAAATTTTTTTCCTTGACTTATACATTTTAATGGTTTTAAGAAAAAATAGCTACATGAATGAAACAGACAGTTCCATAAGATGACCACTTTTCATTATGAGTGTGGCAGATCAATGTTTGTTCAAGTATGAATGTGCATAAAATCACCTTGAGATCCTGTTAAGAGGCAAGTTCTGAGTCAGTGGGTCTGGGCTGGGGCATTAATAACAAGCTCCCAGGGGTTGCTGCTGCTGCTGGTACTTGGACCTCACTTTGCTTTGCAACTTTCTAGATAACGGGATCTATTCTAAAAGTTCTAAGTATTTGGCAGTCATAGTCTAGGCAGAGACTAGTCATAGTCTAGTCTCTCATAGGAGAGACTAGATTTTACTGGGACCTTGAATAGATGAGAGTTGGATAAATTATAAAGGGACAAAATAATATAAAATCAGAAGTATACTTATACTATCTTGATAGTAAAGTGAAAAAAGAGTTATTATTGCAGTTGTGGGCCTAAAAATAAATAAAGTTAGCAAGAATAACGTTACATTTTAGAAAGCAATGAAAGTTATTGTTGGGGTGGGAATTAAACATGTCATGATTGCATTGAGATATTTAGATATATTATAGTTACATATTATTTGATTGTTTATACCATAATTTTAACATAAAAGGTATCAGCCAGGTGTGGTGGCTTAAGCCTGTAATCCTAACACTTTGGGAGGCCAAGGTGGGCAGATTGCCTGAGGTCAGGCGTTTCAGACCAGCTTGGGCATGGTGGCACATGCCTGTAGTGCCAGCTACTTGGGAGGCTGAGGCAGGAGAATTGCTTGAACCCAGGAGGTGGAAGCTGCGGTGAGCCAAGATGGTGCCACTGCACCCCTCCAGCCTGGGCAACAGAGCAAGACTCTGTCTAAAAAAAAGAAAAACAAAAACAAAAAACAAACAAACAAACATGAAAAGTATCTGATTCTTACAGTGAGGAAAACAAGGCTCACAAAAGTTTTAAGAGACTTACCTAAAACACAAAATGTTAAACCTGAGCCTGGAACACAAATCTTCTGACCCACAGTCTTAGTATTTTTTGCAATATCCCAAACTGCCTTTTTGTTTTACATATTTTAACTTATTTCCTACATATTCTAACTGGTTATACTTTATGATATACTGATAGCAATAACTTTAGAAAGTTGGTATCCCTACCAGCTTGTCCTCATTGCCCTCTGCTTTTTTGTTTACAATAGTTAACTTGCTCTCCTTTTGCAGTCTCATCTACTGGAGCATTGCAAGGAAAGTGCATGGGAATGTAACTAGATTGGATACCTTATCCAAAGTCAATGGCTGAAAAGTTGGCTGTTTTTCATGGAATCAAATCATCAAGTTAGTCATAAGAATTATCTCAAGAAAGTCAAATTTTTAACTCATATTCACTTTTCAAACTTTGGGAATTCTCAGATTCTTCTAAATTTTCTTAAAGTCAAGCAGTTCAGGTGAAACCAAGTCCATGTACTCAAGGAAACAGGTGAACATATAAACTATGTAACAGTTTACATGTAGGAATGCCCTCTGGCTCTTTCTATTGCTATCAGT
>NW_016803441.1:1719416-1772152 GCF_001698545.2 Rhinopithecus bieti | reverse complement strand
CTTTGTTTTAGAAAGTTTTCTTCACTTAGAGTATCAAATTATACACATAAACTTATGTCAGTATTATTTGGGATTTTAAATGTAATGTATTTTTTAAAATAATGATTATGGCTTAATTAAAATATATTGACTTGGTCATTTGACAATCATTAGAAATGGCATCTGTTCCAATGACTAATGATTGTTTTCAAGCAAATGCTAAAGCAAGAAATTGGATTTTACATACCTCAACTTTCTAAAACTTTTGAATCAAGCACTAATTATTTTCTTTGTATAACTCTATAGGGTTCTTTTTGAAAATTGTCCAATAAAAGTGTACATATTTATCATGTACAACATGATGTTTTGAAGCATATATACATTGTCAGTGGACTAAATCAAGCTAGTTAACATATACATTACCTTACATAGCATTTTTATGGTAAGAACATTTAACATCTAGTCTCTTTAACATTTTTTTAAATATATGATACAATATTATTATCTATAGTCAACATTCACAAAATAGATCTATTGAACTTACTCCTCTTATCTAACTGAAAGGTGATAAGTGTGATCAAAGAATATTTGTTTTCCTTTGGAATATTTACTATATTTTACAGTTTTAAATTATAAGAAAATAATATTAATCATTGACTATCAGATACAATCCTTTAATTTTAAACAAATTTCAGGTGATTATAAGCTAAGTCTTAAGCATGGTTACAAAATTTCAAAAAAGATATACTGTTCTATATGTCTTTTCATTTGAACCGTCTAAAGTTTGATCACGGGTGTTTTCTTGTTTAATTTTAAATATGCAAAAGATTTTATAGTTGCTACCTTAGCCATAATAAAATAACCTTTATAACTTACCATTTAATTTGTATCCATGGATAGAAATGGCCCATCTATTATACAACTTAAGCACTCTGGATTTTGAGGTTTCCCCCTTATATGTATTTTAGAAGAAATTTATATCATGTCTATACTATTTTGTATATTTTATATTATTGATTTTAAAAGTCACTCTTTTTCTCTGCCAATGTTTTGACAATGCTTCTTATTTTGGATCTTTTTCATTAAAATCCTGCTAACACATTGCTTGTGTTAGCTTGAATTTAAAATACCACAGTTTAACTCATACTCTCTGAAATATGTTTAACCTACAGGGCAGATGTTGGTTCCCTTCTCCCACAGGAGAGTTATTCCACTATTGTCAGGTCACTAATTATTTCCAGAAAGAACATGTCTGCAACCTTTAGTGCCATGGTGACCAACAGCATCATATACCATCAATACCAAGGAGCAACGCCCTTTTCTAAGGGAGGTGTGATGACTTCAAATTATTAAAGATACTAGAGAGTTACATTCTAATGAGATAAGAATAACTGAAAATAGGATTTATTCAAGGACTTCTTTTCTAGCACTTTTAATCTATGTCGCCTAGCAGTCCAGTCCTATGTAGGTAAGTATATTTTGATGAATGTTTTTCATATAAACCCAGAGTTGAAAATCATATTCTCACAAGAACCAGGCAGGTAACGAAAACAGTAAGCTGTTTAAAGTTTGGCCAAGGTACCAGTCTTTGAAAACACTTTTTCAGGTCAAACAACACCCCTTGCCAATGATTTTCAACCTCAGAAAACTGTAATAGGAGAGATTCCCTTAAAAGTAGCGTTTTTTTTTTTCTTCCATGTGCAAGTTTAAGACAAATATTAATTCATTCAGACTTACTCATACAAAACAGACTTGTTCATAACGTGATCATAGAAAAGTTTATTATTTTTAAAAGAAAAGAAAACAATGAAGAGGTTATAGGGAACAGAATATGATATGGAATGGAAAGTAAGAATTTACAAACAGAGATGGAACTGGCTCTAGCACATAAAGTCAAGGATTTCAAATTCACTAACAACAGAAAACAAATCCTTTTCTGTGACAATTAGGTAACAGTAGCCTTTACTTTTTATGTGATAAATATCAACCTAATATTAAATGAATATTTATGGAGGAAATATTTTTAAAAAATATTTAGTTAATAACAAACAGGTAAGATATCTTAGTATAAAACTTGGACAGCATTCCAGTAGTCCCCCTCCCCAAATACTTTGAAATCCTAATAATTTTCTAACAGAGTTTCATCCATGTTTCACTTAAATTTTTGGAAATTTAGAGTTTCTGACAGAACTGAAAACCCCAGCTATTCAGTAGCCAGATAACTAAGGAAAATGAAACCACATACAATGCTGAAATGGTTACTCTTCCATCTTGTCAGACATTCAGTTTTCCACTGCAAAAGTAAGGACAATGCCCTTTTATGCTGTGAGAAGAGCTGAAAACACAGACATGGATTTAAGGTGCCTGCCTTCAAGACAGTTTGGGCTCCATTGCTTTGATCTCTTCAGATCCTATTCTGAATGGTACTCAGTTCCAGTCTATGTGTCAGATTCTAGGCACATTTTCACCAAAACGTGCATGGGGTCAAGCTTCCAGTGATCCCTTCTTATATTGTATTTTCTTCTGGGTCCATATGCCCTTGTCACACCACTTGAGAATAGTTTTGACAAAATTTCTGTGGAAGCAGGTGCTGGTTGAATAGAATTAGCATTGCTAATGAAAGGCTAAGCTTCATTCAACTCCTTTCAGGTGCCACACAGTAAGTAGATTTTGAGGTATATGAGCTCAAGACAGTAGATAAGTAAACCCTCTCTTTCACTTTTCCCAGAGGGATGACTCAGGCAGTGTTGAAATTCAAACTGATAACTTGCTCTGTGATTTTGCATTAATCTGGTGATAATCCAACAGTTTTAAAAACATTGTGTAAAAATATTTAAATAATTATTTGTAGTTGCATTTGCATGAACAACATATTTATTATGATTGATTCGTTGCTGTTAACCTTTAATGTGAGTTACAGTTCTACACATAGGGGGAATAGAATGGCCCACATGGCATTCAGGTTTATTTACCTTCTGAACACTGAGGAATGTCACAGACTTCGTAGCGTACCTCTGGATTGCTTGTGAAACACCAGGGTCCCCCTTCTTCCCCTCGAGGATTTCGACAGTAGTTTTCCTGTAGGTCTTTACCCCGATAGCTCGAAGGCAAAAAGCTAGTTTTAAAATGATAATCATTACAGTATAAGAGCATGCAACTTTTTTTGGCCTATTAATTTTACTAATTAGTGGGTATGTTTTGCTGAAAGTAGAAAATCCTTTATCTTATATTCCTCCATATATTTTAATTCAAATTCTGTCATTTCCATCTATGCTTAAAACCTTTGAATTTTATTAACATTCATTTAGCTGAATTTCCATATTCACTATCAAGTTAGAATGATTAGCCTCTTAATTTACTAAGAGTCAAACATTCTAGAACTTAATCGATGTTGTTTGAAGCATAATTTCGAAATTCCATTAAAAGATAGCAGGTGATTGAGCAAGGCCACTTAGGAGAGAACTGAGAAAATGCTGCCACTGATTTTGAAATCTCACTATTTCTTGCATTACTTGAGATTACTTGTTTATTGTTTTTCTTATAAATAGCCCCCTTTTTTCTGCACAATTGAGAAACAGATTCATAAAGTAACATGAATAAAGAGCCCAGAATCCAATTAAATCTGGGCTGAAACTTCAGCTCACTTTCTTACTGTGAGACCCCAGCAAGTAATTTAGCTTCTCTCAGCCTATTAGCTTACCTGTGCACTGAGTACAACCATAACCTTTAACATCTTACACCTTATATGGTTATTTTGAGAAGTTCCAATGGATGATAGAGTAATTGGCACCTAGCAAATGCTACCTCTCATTAAGCACACTCTACTTTGTAGTCTGTATCTACTCTGTCCTAATAAAGAATTGCTTATTCTCTTCAATAATTTTGATTATTTTGACTGACTGGACCTTAGTGATCCCAATTTTGGTTTATAATAGTAAGCCATTGGGTGCAGTAACTGCAACACATTATCTTCACTTAAAATTTCTAGTGCCCTACTCTTAGTTTTATTACCAGCATAAAGTATTTTAACACATCAGAAAAGGCCAAGTCTTTTTTATACTTTTGTACTGCTTGTGATATTGGACTCAGCAATTAGATATCGCATCTGTCTGCCAGACTTTACACAAAAGATCATAATAAAGAATATATATCGACAGGTAATACCAGTAAACATTTCTTTGAAATTCCAGTAACATTTTTAATATTCAGTTTGGGTTTTGTTAACAGGCTTTATTTCTACTTTTACTGAGACTTTGAGTTCTAAATGGCCCTAAAAGTAGAGTGAAGTCCAAGGATTTTGGTCTCTTAGTAAATACCATTCAAATGTGTTTCCTACCCAATGAAACTTCTAATAAACCATCATTTTTCATGTTGTGACACAAAACAAATACAGGTATGCATCATGTGCCAAGAAATATTTTGCAATGAAATTCTTTCATTTTGGCATGAGTGCATTCTAGAGTTAAGTCTTCAAAAAATATAAATTATTGGACAAAACAAATAATGTAAGACACTTACTACTAACTAAACATTTTCAGGGAACCAATTAAACATTATCCACATTATGCAACTTCAATGCATCTAAACAGTTAATATCCTTGCTTCACCATTCTTCATATGGGGAAATAGAAATAAGACACATTGTCAGACCGTATGACTGACAAAAATTATAATGCAACTAAAATTCAGCATAATTTCACAATTCCTAACAGTAAACTTTTTTAAAAAGCCATTTTTCTTACTTTTAGCTCAATCATTCCAGAATATTTTAATGCATCTTTTGTTTGGGTCATGGCTTACTCATTTTTCTGACAGAATCAAATGTGACTTTTGCTTTATATGTTTTCAAGAAGTCATGCACTAATCAAATTTATTTATGCTTTATATGTTTTCAAGAAGTCATGCACTAATCAAATTTATTTAAGCAAAGTATACTATAGCTCTCTTTTATGGAAAAGTTGATACAGTACAGTGGTGTGAAGTTACTTGTTAATCATAAAACTCATACGGTTGCCCCATATCTATCACCTAAATAATTATACGACCTTAGTCCTTAGACAGTTTATTTACTTCCTGGGTTTTAATTTCTTCACTTAGATGAGTAATACGAACTATAATTTCCCTTTTTCTATATCATATATTAAGATTATTTTATGTATTAAGATTATTTAAGAAGCCTAGTAGTTATAGCAAATGTTCAATACACAAATACTCAATATTTATAGTTAGAGAGAGGATTTTAGTCCCCTCTACACATGCACACTGAAATACACAAAGTGATACACCCGTATACCTTTCCAGTGGATTTGTAAAGCCAAAAAAAGCTGTGAAGAAGTAGTGAATTAATCAGTCAACAATTTATTAGGAAAAATACAGGTAGAAAGGAAGAGAGAATAATGTAGAAATCAAAAGTAGATATGGCCAAAAGATGAATAAAGTTCCCTCATTGGAGTTAATAAAATCAAAATGAAGAGAAAAGATGGGCTCCTTTTCACAATTCTGAATCAATCCATATCAAATTACTCTCTAAGACATGAAGGTTAAAGAGCAGTCTGTGTCATCTCTTTTCTTCATTCTATGGTGTATTTTACCTTTTACCTAAATTAACTTCTTTTTTGTTAGTGCCCCAATGTGTTTCGCCTGATTTTCTTTAGCACCCCATATTTGACCAAGGGAAGAAGCCTAGCCATGCTATTTCACTTATGTGTGTTCATTCAGCAAGTGTTTATGAGAACTCATTACACACAAAGCATGTGCCAGTCAGCAGATTCTGTAATAAGCATTTATTCACATATACACTATTTTTGGTTCTCTGTCCTTGCTGTTGGCAAGGCTTTAAGAGAGATAAGTGAGAAATGTTTAAAATTGGGTTATATCCAAATATACTTTGAAATATAAACTAGGTCTTCTAGGTGCTAGACTCCCTTTGTTTTCCTTTAATATTCACTGTGTTCCTAGGAAACTTGATCTATTCCATCATCTGATTCATTAATGAATGCTGGGTGGCCAATGAAGGATACAGATGTAGATATCAGGTCACCTGATTTTCTAGTTAAACTTCTACACTAATTTCATCATCTATCATCATCTTTCCATTAAGCCACTTGTAAAATATTTCAATTTAGGGGTCAACAATAAATCATTCCTCCAGACAGAAACATATTTTCTTTTTCTATTTTCTGTAAAATTAAGCTTTAGTCAACACTTAAAAGTGTTAAAACATCATGCAGATATTCCAATAAGCTGCTAATTGATGAAAATTATGTGTTTCCCTCATTGAATGCAAAAAAGGATTTTATTAGTATATTGGATCCTCTCAGCCGTAAACATCTATATCACAAGGAAGTGTTCATTGGTAAAATAGCTGATTGGACTGGGAAGCCAGTTCCCAGGGAGATCTATTTCACATTTACTCCTCCAGCGGAGAATCACAACCATAGAGAACTCAGGGTGAAATAAGACCTCTACTAGGTCAGTCCAGTGCGTTCTCCTGGACTAGGGTAGGATTGATTTCAAATGTTATTCCTTTGTTCATGAAAAACTTAGATCCATCTACTTAAATAAAATGTTTTCTTCACTATGCAGGGAGTAACACCATGAAAACTCTCAAGAAAGGACAAAACCAATCATAATTTTTTTTTGTAATGTAAGGAAAACACCATGTTTTAGAGGTATTTCGACATAATTGTTAAGTAACTAATTTTGAAAGTTGTTGTTTTCTGTTATTGAAACGTAGTAGAACTGATCAGCTTGGACACTTACTAGCTAGTGTTAATTAGGCCGAGATCATATGTTTAATCCCAGTGCGGAGCAACAAACTCTTTTTCTTTCTGTGTTGGTCAATTAACTCATCTCTGTTTCCTAATTAGAATCATCTTGCAGAATTATGTCCCCAAAATGGAATAGAATAAAAAGTGGATTCAACAAGGCAGTCATCACCACCACCGCAAAAACAAATCACAGCATGGATCTTACTGATAGGCCAAATGTTTCACGCCCTGAAGTTGTTAAAAGCACAGGTTACAGAGTGATGGTGACTGGGCTTATATTCTGGCCAAGTGACTTCCTAGTTGTGCATGACACTGAAAACTTACTAAGTGTTTTTATGTTTCAGTTTTGTCATATAGCTAAAATAGAACCAATAAAACTACCCACTGTGTGGTTCTTACGACGAGTAAATAAGATTAACGAGGTACATTGCTCAGCATGAGGTACATGGTAAAGTAAACCCTCCAAAGCATTACTAACAAGGGGAGAGTTGTTTTAAACTATTTTGGTTTCTGATAAAATTGTATGTGAAATAAGCCTTGACTAATACTCCAGTCAGTATTAGATATCTATGTTTTTCCTCAGTGATGATTAAAACTCTCAGTCTGACGAGCCTAAGTATATTGTGTTTGCTCATCTCTAAATAGTATCCATCTGTTGTAATGAACACATTTATCCAATTTGGTCTTTAGGCAATAGGTGAGATGGAAAAGCTGGTCAATCTGAAGCTTGAGCTTCTAGCGGTGGTTCTCAAATTTGGCTGCACTTTGGAATCATGGTGGGAGCTTAAAAAATACTGGTGCCTTATTCTTCCCAGAGATTCTGATTTAATTGTTCTGTGTTGTCATCTTCTAAGTAAGATTCGTCGAGGGCTTGCAGCAGGTGATTTTAACGTGCAACCAATGTTGGGATCCACCACGGTTAAAGAACCCTCAGCTTTCAGTAAGGGAAGAATCTCATCTACCTCTCACTTTTCACAGTCAGCCTCTACCCCTGCACAGTGCCATACTTTTTCAAAGACAGAAAGAAGAAGAATCCTTTTAAATGAGGTTTACATTATTATTTCACAAATACCGAGATCTACAAATTGAGGCATTAAGGTAAGATATTGTTTTGGCTATGTTTTATTAACATATTAATCATTTGCTAAGTATCAGTCATGAATTCATATAAACCTTGCTGTAATACAAATCAGCAAGTTGGCTACGTTATTCTAGGATTGTAGAATTATTCTGAAGGACTAATATGAGACTGTTAACATATATAAAAGACAGAGGCTTCATCCTCTTTTCTTCATACTGTTCTTACCTGTGTTCATGTGGTATCATGGAACTCCAGGGCTGACATTTGATGCCACTCTTAGTGATAGATACTGTTCCCTTGTAGCTGCGTCCTTTACCAATGATGCAGTTTCTAATGTAGTCTATTGAAGAAAGCAGATAAAATTATTGCAACTATGCAAAACATATGCTGTATTTAAGAAAAAAAAATTCCATTCAAACCTGTAAGTAATTAACTCTTGTAAACTATTTCAAATAACATTGAAATTTCTTGCCTAAAGCTTCTACTAGTATTTTCAAAATAACACATTTTGAATAATCCAAAAACAAACAGATGATTGAGAAGTTTATATTTTGTGTATATATGCATAGATAACTCCAGAGAGCAGTCTCTGTACTTAACATAGTCTGTATACTCAACTAGCCAAGCAATTCTGATTTGCTCACATATATAGACCATTTTAAAAAAATATTAACAACAAAATTAAATGATTTTAAAACCTATATTGAATTCAAAAGTTACCTAAGATAATTACTTTGTCCTTCTTAGTAAAATTGTGTCAATTTTTGTTTACATATGTATATGCATGAGGTAGCTTGCTTATTTTTTTCCATATTTTTGCAAACATTTCCACTGCTAACTGATATGACAACCAAATTGTAATAACCTATGTATTCCTACCAAATAATAGTACATGTGGTTGTGAGCAAGCTAGAAGACAGTTTGAAGTAAGAACGGTTTTATACTAGATCATGAATTATGTTTAGGATTTGTAGTATTATTGAGGTATATAAAGATTAACTTCTACCATGAATTTATTTTTAATTTTATTTAAACATTTACCCTATTAACTTGAAAACATCTACATATTGTACCATGTTATGTATCCAAATTTAATAGGACACAGTTAACATTCTTTCATTTCATTTACTTGATTCTGCTTTTGAACAAAGTAAATACCTAGTGAATACAATATCAGACCACCAGAATAGGCAATCAACAAATAATATGGTCTCAATTCCTCCTTTAAATATTTTTCAAGTATATATTGAAACATAGTCCCAACTCATTTCTCCAAAATCTCCATATTTTGTTATTATCAGTAATCATCACTATAATTTAGTTATCCAACATTGTTAAATGCAAAATACTGTAGCAAACTCAAAATTTGCTATAATATAAAGTGTTTTAAACTAATGAATTAAAGTAGCACTTTCTAAAATGAACACGGAGAATGCCAGTTCTAGGTGATGCTCCTCACCCCACCTCCAAAAAAAAAAAAAAAAGGAGGGAGGAAGGAATCTAGATTATGAAGTTTTGAAAATGTTTTCCTTAAAGTACCATACTAAAAATAGTCAAGATACTAGTTTCAACTGTCTTAATGGATGAATTGACTACATAAAATATCTCATATATACTAGAGAAATCAGTGAGAAAGACCACTCTGGCAGGAAATTACAACAAATATTTCATTATACTTTATTATGCACTGTTTAGGGAGAAGTCAGTTACCTTTGTTTTCATAGAGGTCAAATTCATGGCCAAATTCTTTCTTCACTCCACTTGACATGCTATTGAAGGGGAACCACAGGCATTGTTTTCTTGCTTTATCAAAAACAAAGGCCCTGAAAAAATATCAGTGTGAAAAGAAGAAATACTACTGTTTATACAGTATTTAAAGAAAGGGCATATGGTTCATCAAGGAGGACAATATAGAAACGAATGCATAATTACATATACATAATAAAAATATGAGTAAAATTTGAAACTACCATTTTGATAGCCAAGCAAGAAAGAACAAAATTAAGTTTTTGTAGTAGTAGATTTAAATATCCGATTGAATAGTCTTTGGAATATTCTCATGTTATTCCAAAAGACTTGTAGAAAAATAACAGTTTTAACATGCAAAATCAATATGTAATACAACTATTTGAACTATTTCTGAAGGCTTTATTTTTCTGTAACTTCACAGGAAGTTGGATGATTTTTATCCGCAGTTGTATAAAATGGTATTATATTTGAGATATTTAAGCTATCTCAATTATATCTGGGATATCAGGAGTAATTTACAAAGTGTATAACTGTAAAAAATATATTCTAAAATGACATTTTCTAAGGTGCCTTAGATATATCAATGCCCTAGGAGATTCTCCTAAAAAGTGGAATCTGAAACCAGTGTTTGGAAATTTTTGCATATAATGTAATTTTGGTGAATTACAAAACATTGCAGTTTATTAAAAGCTATGAAAATGTTGTTGAGGATAACTATTTAAGCTAATATTTCCAAAATAGGTTTGCTTATATAAGCTTTTCTTTTCTTTTCTTTTCTTTTTTTTTTTTTTTTTTGAGACGGAGTCTCGCTCTGTGCCCCAGGCTGGAGTGCAGTGGCGCAATCTCGGCTCACTGAAAGCTCCGCCTCCCAGGTTCATGCTATTCTCCTTCCTCAGCCTCCTAGTAGCTGGACTACAGGCGCCCGCCACCGCGCCCAGCTTATTTTTTGTAGTTTTAGTAGAGACAGGGTTTCACCGTGTTAGCCAGGATGGTCTCGATCTCCATCTCCTGACCTTGTGATCCGCTCGCCTCGGCCTCCCAAAGTGCTGGGATTACAGGCGTGAGCCACCGCACTCGGCCTTTCTTGTGTGTGTGTGTGTGTGTGTGTGTGTGTGTGTGTGTGTGACAGAGTCTTGCACTGTCGCCGAGGCTGGAGTGCAGTGGCGTGATCTCCGCTCACTGCGAGCTCCGCCTCCTGGGTTCATGCCTTTCTCCTGTCTCGGTTTCCTGAGTAGCTGGGACTACAGGCATCGCCACCACGCCAGCTAATTTTTAGTTTTTGTATTTTTAGTAGAGCTAGGTAGGGTTTCACCATGTTAGCCAGGATGGTCTCGATCTCCTGACCTCGTGATCCACCCGCCTCGGCTTCCCAAAGTGCGAAGCATTTTTAATTTTAATTTAAAGAAAACTAGTAATATTAGAGGATATCTTTTTGATATAACATCTCAAAGAAAGTTACAAAAACTTGCCACCCCTACTATTCCTATAGCTAAGTAGTATATTTTTTTGTCGTTGTTCACTAAAATAATCTACGTATATAACAAAATGATAAATACCCAAAAAAGTGATAAATTTGTTTTTAAGTAATTCCATCTGTAAAGTGGGTAACAAGATTTCCAGTTTGCTGATCTCATTCACTCTTTTCTCTCGTTCCAATACAATGACAAATTCTTTAAGAAATGTGTTTTTTATATTGTTTTACACGTCCATATAAAGTGGGTGGAAGCCATCAAATTCCATGAGTTGCATCTTCTTTTAGGTTTGACTTTTAGAGTCTTTATCTTAACATCATTCTAGTTGTAATCTTTTCAACAGCTTCTTTTGTCTATTTCCTGGTTGTTTATGGCAGGAAGGCAATTCCAGTAGCAGTTGCCAGCCATAGCTAAAAGAGGAAAGCTTCTTATCTTATTCTTTTAAGTGAATTCATGAATGAGCTATTTCCTGAAGAGCTTTGAATCAGACATTCTTGGTCATCTTTCCTACCCAGCAAAGAAGAATTTGAATCTCTAGAAAACCAATATTGTTGATATCTTCTCAAGAACAAACAGTATTTAAGAATGTTCCACCTCACACCCATTTACTTCACAGATGGTTTCGCACACTTCTTTGGTATTTTATAAGTGGTTTAGGGTATTTTTCATTGTTTTTAAATAATTCTGTTTTATATAACATGTCTACAAATAAGATCCTTTGATTTATTAAGACCCTAAGTTCATAGTATCATAGTATGTTAACTCAATTCTCTATAGCTAACATATTTAATAATTCCAAATACATAAGTGTGTCTATGTGTGTGTGTGTGTGTGTGTGTGTGTGAACGAGGAGGATTTTACCATTTCTGGGCCAAGAAATCTTGGCTCTAATACATAATATTACCTGTGGTTTTCTGCACAGGTTGCCATAAATTTGGAGACCAAATATAACAACCAAAATACGGTAGGAAAGTATGAAATTTCATATGTGAGCACTTACTAATTTATCAATGTCTTCTCTAGCAAAATCATTTTAGTTCCTACTAAATAAAATAAGAGGAAAGTTTTTCTTTCCTAAGGTTCACTAATGTGAAAATTGAATGGTAGCAATACTTTCCTTACTTGTGGGTCCGAGAGAGTTTATTTTCAAAGTTAAAAAGCAGCAGTGAGGTGTCCTCTCCTTCCCTTTACCCTGCCCTTCCAACCTGGAGAGGGGAAAATACAACTCTATCCTCCTCAACTGCTGGAGCATCTCCATGAATCTACACAGCTGAGATGCTGATTGAGAGTAGCTGTCTCTATTTTTAACAATAGCAAGGCTTTTATAGGAAACTCAGGGAATGAAACAGAATTATCATAGGAATATACTTGCAAAGTCAATTCCCACTCCCCTTGCCAGGAACTATCTCCCTGAAATTGGCAGTTTCACTCTAGATATTGAAAGCAGATAGTCTTTCCTCAACCTAAACCTGATAAAGATCTTTTCTGACCATGCTGTTTCCTCTGAGGCCCATAACATTTATTTCTCTGAAAAAGGCAAGATGAAATTAGGACCGCTTGCCATGACCTTACTAAACCCTGTGGTCACATTACGGGTCATCACCTAAATGTAATTGAGTAGAATTTAATATGTAGAAGATTTTATGCATGACCCTATTAAAAAAAAAAAAAGGTAAAATAGGGAGTGAGACTGAGAAATAAGTGAGGGAAGATAATGAAGAACTAAAACAATGTGTCTTCTTCTGACAGTTTAGGAGACTATTAGAATGAAATTGTCACCCTCTTAGCCCAAAACAAAAAGTTTTATGCTCTGGGATCACTGGCAAAGTAGAAAGGCATCAGTTCCCAACCTTTTGGCACCAGGGACTGGTTTATTTTCCAAGGGGTGGAGTGGGGTCTGGGGGGCCAGGGAGCGGGGGATGGTTTTGGGATGAAACTGTTCCACTTCAGATCATCAGGCATTAGATTCTCATAAGGAGCACACACGCTAGATCCCATGCATGTGCAGTTAACAATAGGGTTCAGCTCCTATGAGAATCTAATGCCACAGATCCAACAGGAGGTGGAGCTCAGGCAGTAATGCTCACTGGCCTGCAGCTCACTCCGCTGTGAGGCCTGGTTCTTAACAGGCCACAGACTAGTGGCAGGGGTGGGGGGTTAAGGACCCCTGTAGTAAGGAATTCTTCCCTATGAGGTCACAGAGGGACTGTCAAAAGACATGAAACTCTCCATTTAAGTCCCCTCATGCCTCTTTAAACTGCCCCATCAATTTTCACCTGAAACTTTACCATTGCTATCCTCTTATTTTAAACAGTCTCTGCTGACACCAGTCTCCCTAATTTTTAAACTAATTCTCTCAACACCTTTTATTTAAATCCCTAAAAGCAATGATATAATAAAGTTGAAGTAAATTTTGGCTGCTGCCCAATTTCTGTTCTAAAATTCCTCCATTCCTCTTGCAAGGAAAAAAAAAAAAAAGAAAAGGTTACTCTGAATAGATATTTTAAAATATTAGGGAGATTAGAGCCAATTGAATTTCATTTTAGTTACTCAAATTCAATTGCTCATCAGATGAGAAAAGAAATTCCATAAGCAAAGCCACTGTGGATTTTAGAAGGTAGCAGTTTTTGCACTCTCCCTTACTCAAGCTATGTTTTGATAAACTGAGAGCTAAGTCTTCCTTTGTAGTAAGTTAAATCTAGAGTCAAAGTTACTTATGATCAAATCACATTGACTACAACACAAAAGACACATGATTATAATACATGCATGCTATATTTGGAAAATTATTCTAAGAACAAAATGAAGTAACTTACTTGCAAGTGAATGGAAGTCCATTATTCCTAGTACATCTATTAGCACATTGGTCTGCAGTATTCACTTTTTTGGTTTTTATCTTCAGTGCTGGATCTATTTTGATTAGGGTAGTCTTTGCTGATTTTTTGAATTCATGAATTGTATTTCTTCTTTTCTTATGTCCCTCTATTAAATACAAAATGTTTGAAAAAAATAAACATTGGAGAAATGTTTTTAAGGCTCATATATTAAAAAAAATCCTAAGAATCATCTACAAGAAAGTGATTTTACCTGAGAATATACTAGATTTCCAGGGGTTAGGAGCAGAGTGAGGTAGGGAATAGTTAAGAGAAAGGAAGGAATATTGTAAACACGTAAAAACAAATAACTTGTCATATAGAGTCACTCATTTACATTCCTTCAAATTAGGGAACTTTTAAAAATCAGGACAGAGTTCACACTAAAGCAATAAATAACATGATATTTTCCAAACATCATGAAAGCAAATATCAATGCTAGAAGCATATCATATCATGCTTTATAATTAAACTTTTCATTTCCTTCTACAATTGGTCCTCATGTTCAATATAGTATTTAATGAGGTAAGCCAACACAAAGACAGGCGAGAAATTTCTCACTAAAAACTGTGCAGTGGACAAATTCTTCTGGCCTACTCTTTAAAGTCTTTCATATTATTCATATTTTAGCCCCTCTCTCCTCATTTAATGCATAAATGTTTTCTGTGCTTTTGGACACTATTTCTTGGTATCACTGAACTATGTGTCTTGAGATCAAGCCAAATGCTGTAAATCAAATGTATGTAAAACTTCATCCTTTAATGTAGCAATATCATTTTTCTTCATGAAAATACAAGGCGCCTAGATAGCATGAAGCCTCCTACTGAAAACCTGAAAAACAGAACTAAAACATTCTAAAAGACTTAATCTTATGGATAACTTCAGTGTATCAAAAACTTGTTCTCTGTATTCTCAATTTGCCCAAAATAGCTCCAATCTGTTAGTGATCAGCATCTTCATAATGCAGATCAAAATGCTGAATAGACTGCAACTATTGTGTAATAAGGATAGATGTGCTTGTGCTCCTCTGCCTGTCAATTCTTTTCGAACATGCTTATACCAAAGGCGGTAAGGATACATTCATTTTTCAGTCAAAAAGAAACCAAGACATAGAAAAAAATTAATTGACCACTTAGAATATCTCAGATTGGAAACCCAGCAGGCTGGCTTAAAAACCACCACTCTGAATCACTGACCATGCCATCTGTATCTAAGAATTGCTAAGATTGTAATGGAAATACGGCATGTAGCATTTTCCTGAAGATTTGGTTTAGAGCTAGCAGTAGAGAAGAAATGTGGATAGTAGAGCAGGAAATACATTCCTGATCTGTATCTGTGTTGAAATGTGTCAAAACGGAGAGTAAAAATTTGTGTGCACAAAATTTGGAAATACACCTAGCAGAGTGAGGTACCAAAAATGCCCTCATACTCTAAGTTTGTCAGGAACCACTGGCTCCAGTTGGTTTATGAGATGAGCAGATGCTACTAATCAGTGTCCATCCTAATTTGAAGGCTGGAATAAATTAGAGAAAACATGAGGTCCTCTAAATTTCTGAATCTCTGTAAAACTCCAAAGCAGAGTCTCCAAAAGATAATACTAATTCTGCAATGATGCTTTCATTTTTAATTTTTATTTGCCTTACAGGATAGAATGGCTATGGTACAACACATACAGTTTATAAGACATTTTAACATGAAAATGAAATTAACCAAAAATTCTGTCAACATGTTATTTATTGAGCATGGACCAAATGCCTTGTATAACACTGGTAATCTTATTGACTTGCCAAATGACTTTAATTACCTGAAATGTTAACTCCCCAATTTCTCAATCTAAAATATAAAAGTTATGTTAACTTGATAACCTTAAGTAAATGTTTGAAAATCAATTTGGATTTTTTAAATGTTATAGATATGCAAAGTTTTAGTTTTGTTTTGAAATTTTATCCTTTAATCTCTGGCATGAAGAAGGAACTGTTATTCTTCCAAGCAAAGAAGGCATAATTCATTTCAAATTTTGGTTTCTGTCACAGAACCATGTTAATAGGAGATAAGTTTTTCCATTAAGAGTTTCTCTTTCCTTTGACCTTATCACCCTATCTCTAAGGTGCTTTGAAATGCTTCATAGCATAATAGTTAAATAATTTCCTGTATAAATCTGAATGTTTCTTAGAAATAAATGATAGTTAATGGATGAAAAAAATCTATGAAACAACTGTTCACCAAAATAGAAGAGTTTTGTACACATATTTCTCAAATATGTGTATAATTATATTAACTAAAAATATAAAATTGAAGTTGGCCTGATGTATAATGTATTTAGTATACATGTCTAAGTGTGAGGGAAAAGCATAAAAATCAAAAAGTCTAAGACAAAATATTAAATGTGTAATGTATTTTAATCTATCAAATGAAACAAAATCTCTGGTCAATGTTCTGGTTTCTTTTCTCAATGCCACGCAAAATGAAGGCAAGCCATGAAGAAGATTCTGGAGAGCGGAGGTCTCCATGGAATTGTTGATTGTATTTAATTCTGAATCTCCTCAGTTGTCCTACTGAAATGTGTTCATGTTTTGTTGTACCTCATAAAAACAGTCTACCCTTGCTTGCTGACAAATTTTCCAATCACTACCTTTCATCTAAAGATCAAAAGCATTTTGAAAATAAATAAATCTATTATTTCCCTTTACTAGATAATAAATAGAAGTGAAAAGCCTGTCTGGGGCTACAAAGCTATCAGGGGCAATCAGAACCAGACACCAGAATTCTCTTCTCACTGTTTTGTTCTCACGACATAGAAACTTTCCCTTTTAATTAAGTCATTTATTCTAAGCCAGTAACTAATTACTAAAAAATCTGAAGTTGGAGCTAATTGTACATCATGTAATCCACACATCTATAAAATTAATTCCTTATTCAATAAAAGAAAATTCAAAACAGAAGTCATTCAAAACAGCATCTGAAAATAAAATTCCTTTGCTGAAAATAGTTTCAACTTTCTCCTCCATATGTATTAACAACTGATGCTTGTTTTACTGAAAACAGTTAAAAGCCAAGCTTAATTTGGGAAGAAACTCAAAAATATCTTTGGATCAGATTTGTCCCTACTATTTTTTGTGCGTGACTGTTAGCTGAAGTTTATAAACAAAATATTGAAATGAAATCAAAGGGTGAGAGATCACTACAAATTTATCATGCTTTCCTGTGCTTTAAATTACAACTCCTTTTTCCTCTTCTCCCAGTATGGTAAAACATTCTGGAAGCTATATTTCCTGAAGAACCTAAAGTCCCTGTTTTAGAGCTGAAATCATTAGGATCCTAGTGAAAACCTACACACAGAAAGTAGGGTCAAATGTATCAAGGTGCTTGAAGAAAGACACATTTCTCCCTCTAGTCCCAGCACCTCACACTCATTTCTCTCAGTACCTCATATATTTTCTTCTCTGTGTGGACTAACCATTTACTTCAAAGGAAAATCATGCAAGGAAAGGATTTGCAGGGTGTGGAAAGAAGCAGGAATCTGGCTCCACATATTCTGAGAAACCTATCCACATGATTAGTGATTAACAGTTTGAAGTGGCAAGATGTTAAGATGAAAGTACACAAATAATTAATGGAAGGGAATGGTTGGGACTGGAGATTGTAAACTCTCCAAAGCCAAGAATTTCAAATAGAAATCTAAATTTTCATTATTATCTAAGACATGGATTTTTGCAAATTGGCAGTCATCTCCCCTTATTTAGAGAAGGCAACAATATCACAAATAAAGATACCAAAAAGACAGAGACTGTGTCAGATGTAAATCAAATGCTGGTATTTGAGAAGCTGCAGCATCATCTCTTCCAAGGGGATTTACAAAATGAAATGATGTTCAGTGTGATTTGAGGGGCCTCCCTAGGTATTTTCTTCCTTCTCCTTCTTTCCAGTTCTTATTTAAGGCTTCATTCTTCTAGAAGCCTAATCCTGGCCTCCACCTTCACAGTCTGTTTGTGCCTACAACTTTCCTTCCACACAGAAACTGAAGCAACCACACTGAAGAACAACTTCAATCAAGTATCTTTTCAACAAAAAAACTTTCAGCTGCTCCCATGACGTTCATTTTAAAGACCATATGGTTGAGCATGACATTCAGTCCTATCCATTCTACCTCATCTTACTTTTCCACTCACAGACAATATTCCGCATCACATGCCCAGTACTTCTGCCTCAAATGCTTGCCTTCAGTTGCTGTGTGGGGTCCTTCCTGGGACATTCCCTATACTTATGAACCTCTGTACTTTGGGCCACTTGTGTTCCTGTGCTAAGGTACTGACTATTCTACCATCCATCTTTTCATATTGACTTTAGTACCATATGACCCCTTAACCTGGTTTGATTCTCTATGCTAGAAATGAACTCGCAACCATAGTACAAAGTATTTCTAACCGGGTTTTTTTTTTTAATATATCACTTAGTCAAATGATTTTTTAAAATTAAGTTTAGTTGATTTCACTGCTGCTGGCTTCAATATAAATGAAAAAAGAAAAAAAAAAAAAACACGACGTAGTTCATTCACATAGATTTGGGTAGGAACCTGAGCTCTGTCCCTTAACTCACAAAAAAATAAGATAACTGAGGTCTTTGAACCTCAGTTTCCTCAGGAAAAATGAGTCCAATAGTGTCAATCTTATTAGAATTAAGTAAGATGTACTTTACTACTTGGTTCATATCAGTTGCTCAACAAATTTAAGTTCCTTTCTCATTTGTTCATCTTTACATCCCCCACATACTCTTGAACATTAGGTGCTCATTTAATGCTTCTTTTATTACAGAGGATTGGATATTTGTTTCCCATGTAGGTGGGAGTGAATAGAGGGTAATTCCAAATCGGCTAACTCCTACAAAGATGGCTTGGGCCCTTTATATTGAATATTTCTTAAGAAGCTTTTAGAAAAAGTATCTCCATAATGTCTTCTGTTGATAACTGGTTGTCAACTTACAGTATATACTTCTTTCCTAACAATGTGTTATTTTAGAATATGTACAAATATAAATTCATAGAATAATTATAATCAAAGCTAGTAACAACAACAAAAGAAACCTCTAAATAGTCAATACTAAATGACTTTTAAAAAAGAACAAACTTTTATGTGTTTAAGAGGCTACCCATGTTTTTTATTTTAAAGGTTATTTTAAAAACTAGCAAAATAAACTGGCCACCTAAACAAAGGCAGACCCTCCTTTGATGACAATTTTAGAATTATCCACTTCAGGAATTATTCACAGCATATTTGTAATTCCCAACTGGACTCTCCTTGCCTGCCAGCACTCTTGGGCTGCATTCTGCCTATACTCAGGAAACACAGTCATTTCTACATTAGGCAAAGTGAAATATAATTATAAATGTATGTCTCCTGCCAAAAGTTCATAATGCATGCCAAAAACAAATAGAAACTGCCTATGGTTGATCTACTGTTTGGGTTTTCCACACTGTGTTCCCCTTGCATTCGCACAGATGAATTCAGGTAACCAGATTCTACTTTAGAATAGTGACATTTTAATCTTTAAAAATGAAAACCCTCAAAATATTAGCCATTATTTCAATTTAAGCTCAAAATCCCCTAAACCAGCAGTTGTGTGTGAAACTTTTTTTTTTTCTTCTTCATCTTGGAGAAATGGAGTCTCACTCTGTTGCCCAGGCTGGAGTGCATGGCACAATCTTGGCTCACTGCAACCTCCACCTCCCAGGTTCAAGCAATTCTCCTGCCTCAGTCTCCTGAGTAGCTGGGACTACAGGTGCCCGCTACCACGCCTGGCTAATTTTTTGTATTTTTAGTAGAGACAGGGTTTCACCGTGTTAGCCAGGATGGTCTTGATCTCCTGACTTCATGATCCACTCGCCTCAGCCTCCCAAAGTGCTGGGATTATAGGTGTGAGCCACTGCACCCGACCCTGTGAAGCAATTTTAACATGACACATCTCAAGCATGATAACCTGCTTGATTTGAACTCACTTCTTTTTAACTTCTTCAGAAATCTTACCTAAATGCTTTCAAAGTGACCCTTCCAAACAGCGTCATTTTCCAAAAGGGCCACTTCACAAAATAAAAGAAAACCAGGTAGGTTGAATGATTTTCCTTTTCATTTAGCAAATTCTTGAGGTTTTAACCCTTGTACCATATCAAAAACTAGATCCGAGGCCTGATAAATTTCATATTTAACATCTCAAAAGATACAGCCAGTTTCCTTTTTTATATTGTAAAAAGGCCATGTCTCCATCTGGGCATTTGTTCCACTCTTTTATTCCCCTGTGCCCACCCTTGATATTCACTGCCTTCTCCCGTTGGCACTTCAGCCTCTACAATGATAATACACCAAAATACAGATGTTTCCTCTTGCCCTGATAACAAGAGAAACTTCCCAAAGCAGCAAATGAGATCTCTAAACCTCCAGGCAATATGAACTTTCAAGCGACTCCTCCCCAGCTGGCAAACCCAAGGGAGAAAGTGGGAGACAGAGAGGGGCAATTCTGCAGCTTTAATCAAAGTCTTCATGCACTGCAGTTTCCAAAGGGCAGACATCCGCACCCAGAAAGGATAAGATCTTCAAAAGAGGCTTTCTCTTTCATTTTTATGATATGCAAATAATCAGTTTATTCTGCCTCCTGAAAATAAAAACCTGTACAAAGTTGTAATTTGGCCCCAAATGTTGACTAGGTGATGTGGAATAGTGGATTATTATGAAAATTTTTCTCTGGAAAAAGATGACTTCTTGCTGGACTGACCATCACTCTTGCCTCTTCAGACCAGACCCTCTCTTTAGCTTTAAACTAGTCCAAAACAGCCAAATTCAGCCAGTATTAGCACTTCCTCCCTATCCCATAATCCACAACTATTAGGCTAAGTGGGACAGGGCTTGGGTTGGGGGTGGAGGGGAGCTGAGGGAAAGTTAATTATCATTTTAAATGCTATTCAAACAAACAACAACAACAAAAAGAATGTCAAAAGCAAGCATAATGAGAGCTTTTAGAAACTTATACTACCTACTGAGTTCAGAAAGGATGCTGGGAATAGGATAAAAAGAGGGTGTTAAAAGGAATAGGGAAGGTTAGCAGGAGACTTAAATACTAATAGTAATAAAGAAGAAGAAGAAGGAAACTAACCTGCATATGGGATGGCGATGGGGAGCAGGAGGAGATGCAGGAGAATATGCTGCAGCAGCAGGGCTGGCAGGAGTTTGGTCACCCACATGGTGCTGCTGGACGCGGATCCCTCTGGAGGAGATGCCTGGGTGAAAGAATCCTGTTCGGAGTCAGTGCCTAAAAGAACCAGTCGGCTCTGAGCTGCTTTTTATTGCGATGAGCTAAGTTTGTTGTGTGATTAACTGGAAAGATCTAGGTCTGAACTCCCTCTTACGGTAAGAAACTGTTTAACAACAGCCCTTTACTCTCTTCCAGCCCCCTCCTTTCCTCACTAGCCCCCCCACTTCAACACCACCAAACAGATCCCTGCACTCCCCCATTCCCCGCCTCCCCCCAACCCCACGCTTAGGAAAGAAACTTACAAAGAAAAGGTCACCTGGCCTGAGGCCAGCTTCAATTTGGAAGCTGGAGCTCCAGATCCCAGTGGCTCCTATCCGAGTAAGGCAGGGAGGAGCAAGGCTGAGCCCAATAGCTAAATCAAGGCACAGGCAGAGGACCATTCGCTCAATTTAAACAGGAAAATACATGTGTTTATATATCTATTTGGGAAAAGAGGAAGGGGAAGCAGCATAAGAAGAAAGCGAAGAGCTGTCTTTCAGCCAAATGTGCCCCAGCTCCTAATCTGTCTAATTTTCCTGCTAGAGCAATTGAGGGATTCAAAACACTGACACAGGTTCTCTAGGGGTTTAGAGACCTGGGAGAGGAGGGAGAGGGGCCAGGGAGGAGAGCCCAGGCAAGTCCAGCCCAGGTAGAAAGAGGTTAGGTAAGAAAAGGGTGTGGTATTGTGGGGCCAAAATAAGCAAGCAAAACAAAAGCAAGCAGATTGTCGGATGAAAAAAGTACCCCTGCCCCATGGGCTCAGAGAAAGCAGTTTTTTTTTTGTTTTTTTTTTTTTTCCACAAACTGTGCTAAACTCACGAAATACCACACATTTTCCCAAAGTATACAAAATAAACTTGTCTGATCTGACTTTTTAAGAGAAAGTCCAAGAAATAGTCGTTGTCCACAGCCTGTCCCTGACAGGTAAATATGCCATGTGTCCTTGTACAGGCACACACGTGCACACAACACATATTCACACATGTTGGTGTGTACATACGTATGCACTGGCTAGGACTGACTTTCACCGGAAATCCCTCAAGCTGTTGGAGTTCATGAGTGTTGAATATGCCTCTCTTTTCCAGCCTCATCCGCCTGTACACGACAGCCAGCTTCCCAAAGTGGAAGTGGAAGGATGAGGAGCTTGTATGGGGATGGAGGGACTGCTAGGTATCAAATCTTTGTGAGGTCATTGCACAGACCGCTCACTTGATTCAGAGATTTTGTCTTTGCACCCAGAGGTGGATGCTCTAGTAACTTTAAGCCAGAGCCTGCTTTATTTCTAATGGATGCTGAGGGAGAGTTGTCCCTGTGTCTCTCTAAGATGGATATTAGTAGAGAACAGTGAGCCTGTCCACAGAGGAAGAGAAAGCAGGCCGAATGTGGGAATGACTAGAGCAGTGTGTAGCTGTACAGAAGTAATTGTGGGGCTGAATTAAACTCATCCACAGAACAGCCTTCCCTCCACATACCACCTTCATTTGTCCTCCAGCTCCCCTACCCCCACTTTCAGGGAAAAACGACCTGCCTGGTAAGTCCCTGAGGTTGTGGGATATCTAGAGAAGCTAGGGATTAAGCGAATTCCTTTTGAGGGATCTATTTTATATGACCCATTTCTATTGCTAATCCTTCTCTTTTATCATTTTCTCCTTACTTAAAAATCATTTGTCAGCCTCTCTCTGGTGTCCCCAGGATCCATTTTACTTTCTTTTTACTGTTCATTAGACCTTTTGGGAAATCTCAGTTCAATGTATTGCCTGACCATGACCCTGAATTGCTCCACTGCATCTCTTGTGCTTTATTAGGGTGTAGGGGCTCAGAAAAATGATACCCCAAGTGAAGACCTCAGAAGCAGCTCTCTCCGACTTTCTCTTGCCCTCCAGTCTCCGGCCCTTCATTCTCCCGCCCTTCATTCTCCCCAAAGGCGAGCCATAGAAATTAGAATCCCTCTTTCCCAAGGTGGCTCCTAGAAACCAGAACCCTTTTCCCCAAACCAGCCATAAAACCTAAACATATCACTCTAACACCTCAACTTTCTGTGTGAAATCTGGCCATAAAGACATTATCTGACCTACCTTGTTTGATCGTAGCTCATAAGACCCCATTCCAGAGAAGGTCCTGCCCCATACCCAGAAGGAATTAGTGCTGCACAGATATACCAGGAAGAATCTCACCTTGCCAGGCATTCCCACTCAGTTTGTTAGCATGAGATCATATTCCTTTTGTCCAGTTGTATTTCTCCACACCTGCCCACACTTTGTTGAACCTAAGCATAAAAATGGACAATTTCTTTTGTAACTTTGGGTCTTTGTTCTAAAGGCTCTCATGTTGTGTAAAATTATGATCAAATGAATGTGTATGCCTTTTTCTCCTATTGATCTGCCCCTTGTCAGTAATTTTTTTTAGCAAAACTTCCGTGAGTAATGGAAAAGTTTTCCCTTGGCCCAACAAGGGATTAAGGCTGTTTTTAAAAGAAGCTAGATTTTTTCTGTAAGTAAATTCCTGTAGGTAAGGAAAGAAAAAGAACAATGTTTCTATTTATTTTTTTCTCTCAGGAAAAACTAGAGTCAGGGTTGTAAATTATTGTTATAAGTTAGGAGCAAAATCCATCTGGGATAAGGGGTTCAGGACATTAGAAAACTGAATAAACTTATTTATTAGGTCACACATTTTCACGACTTTTTTTACTGTCATATTAAATATGGTAAATACAACTAAAAACCTATATAATTTATTTGTATTTCTTTTTGACAAAAATTATTTGGTCTTTCTTTACTGAAATGGTTGCTGATATGCACTGAGCTCTTAATGTATGCTAAGCATCATATTACATACCATTGAAAATTATTTAATCCTTATAATAAGTTTAAGATTATTAAAATTCTCATTTTATAGTTGAGGAAACATAGGTAAGTTATTTTTATTCTTAAATAACTTGCGTAAGATCCCAAAGTAATATTCAAGTGTGAGATTCATATTAGTCATACTCCATAGGATGGTATACATTTTCTTTAACCCCAGGAGGAGAAGAATCACCTATGTTCCGGAGTATAATCACCAAAATAAGTCTAAGACTGGATATATAGGAGGTGCTCCATAATAATTTATAAAATAATTCAATACACAATTTTAAATCTCGAAAAACTACAAAGAAATATTCAAATGAAATTCTAATTATGCTATTAGTTTAGTCTATTTTGATAACACATTCTCTTTGTTCTTTCTACATCATATACTGTTTTTTTCCCATCATCTACTGATTGCCTTACGTAGTCATACATCATTTTATTGCTCTTCACTTTATTGTACTTCACAGATAACGTGTTTTTACAAATTGAAATTTTGTGGTGTCCTCGAATTGAGCAAGTCTGTTGGTGCCGTTTTTCCCACAGCGTGTGCTCACTTTGTGTCTCCGTGTCACATTTTGGTAATTCTTGCAATATTTCAAGTAGTTCATTATTATTTTACATGATGATCTGTGATCAGTGATCTTTGATGTTACTGCTATAATTGTTTTGGGCACCACAAACCACAACCCAAACTTAATCCATTAATGTGTGTATTCTGACTACTCCACTGACCAGCTGTTCACCCATCTCTCTCCCACCCCTCAGGCCTTTCTATTTCCTAAAACACAACGTTATTGAAATTAGGCCAATTGATAGCCCTGCAATAACCTCTAAGTGTTCAAGTGAAATGAAGAGTTACATGTCTCTTCCTTGAAATCAAAAGGTAGAAATAATTAAGCTTCTGGGGAAAGGCATGCCGAAAGATGAGTTAGGTCAAAAGCCAGTCCTCTTGCACCAAACAGTTACCTGAGTTGCAGATGCAAAAGGAAAGTTCTTGAAGCAAGTTAGAAGTGCTACTCCAATGAACACACAAATGATAAGAGAACAGAGCAGCCTTATTGCTGATATGCAGAAAATTTAAGCAGTCTAGATAGAAGATCAAACCAACTGCAATATTCCCTTAAGCCTTAGGCCAAAGTCACAGCAACACTCTGAACATCAAGCAGGACTCTCCGTCAGCAAAAAGATTACCACTCACTGAAGGCTCATATGATCGTTACCATTTTTTAAACATAAAGTATTTTTAAGTTAAGGTATGGACATTTTTAAACATAATGCTATTGCACACTTAATAGTCTGCTGTGTAACTTTTATATGCACTGGGAAACAAAAAAAAAAATTCATGTGACTTGCTTTATTGCGACTTTTGCTTGATCACAATGGCCGGAAACGAAATGAGCAGTATCTCCAATGTAAGCCGGTACTTCTTAAGTATAAAACAGTTTGTATAAATCCCCAAAAAATTGTGTCTGAAAAGTTTTTATAAAATAAAATAACTTGTAAAGAGATTACTTTAAATACTGCAATTTATGTAAATACTGAAATGCTAGATGGATACTCATTACCCTATAATACCATTTTAAATCTGTCCTATGATTGAGGTTTCTAGTATCTCATGGATACTAGATGGATTTAATGGAAAAGCCTCTATTACTGTGCTTTTTAAAAGGCTGCTGCTTTAACACAGTATCTTTCTTTGTCTTAAGCTCATGTTTCTCCACAAGTGATGCTTGTGAGTTCGTTCGTACGTGGGGAATAAACTGACATGACCTTATGATCTACAGATTACTAATGAGTTTTGTATTCTTGAACTGGTTATTTTGTTTACTAAACGCTTGTGATTACTAATGCGTTTTGTGTTCTTGAACTGTCATTTTGTTTATTAAATGCCTGTCACATGCCAGGTGCCATTCTGTTTCTGCTACCACTTGGATAGGCTCAGCTTAGTCATAGGCCTGCTTTCAAATCCCAGCTGAGTTACTTACTAAAACAATTGCAAATTGAGGGAGCTAATTTATTGCTCTAATACCTCAGTTTCCCTATCACCAAAATGGGACCCTATGTGTCAGGTGCTGTACTAAACACTTCATACGTATCATCTCACTTGCCCTTACACCTTGCCTCAGGAAAAAAAAAAAAAAGTATGTGTATCTAAGAGGTATATCTTATTATTGTCATTGACTTACAGGTAATGAAATCAACATTTAGAGATGGTGACTTGGTTTAGGTTAAATTGTTAATGAAATGTGATTTGAAGACACCAGCTATCCGGGTATCAAATCACTGCTATCAAACACTATGCCACATTGAAAGAGATCCAGATTAAGAAATTTCCAACATTCCTTCTATCTTTAAGATTAGATTATTTTACTTAGCTGAATTCTTTAGTGGCCACTATACTTCTATACAATTCTTACCTTCCAAACCTATGAAGGAAGCATCTGTGTAATCTTTGGTATTGCTTATTTTTCCTACATGACCATATCTTCTCATTCTTTTCCTGTTTGTTGATTCTACCCTCTAACTGATCATTTTTTATCTTTAGACCTCACCACTGAATATGTTGACTACCTTCAGTGTAGGAAATATTACAAAATTCATTACAATTTGAATCAGACAAAAACCACTTTAAACATGAAACAGAAACTAAAATCTATATGACAAGCAAGCATGATGACATATCTATTTGCAAAATTATTGAAGAGTGGGTACAACATTCATGCAGACACCTAGACCTGTGATGTCTAATATGGTAGCTATAAGCCACATGTTCCTGTATATATTCAAAATTAAATTAATTAAAACAAAACCTCCTCTGTTGTGTTCAGTAATCACATATGTGTGGTTGGTGGCTCCCACAGTAGGTAATGCAGATACAGAATATGTTCATCATTGCAGAAAGCTATGTTAGATAATGTTGATCTAGTCTAAGATGATTGGTGTAAATGTTGTCTAAATGTGATTATGGGAAAAGCAAGATAACGACTATTAAAGGTATAATTTTAAAAGATACTAAAAGGTTATCTGTATGTTGGTGGCACTTGAGTTTGAAATCCCCCTTTCTTTCTACCAGTAGTTTGCATAGTATATTATGAACCAGGATAACAGGATTTTGATTACTTTGTCTTTTGAATACAAGGTAACAATGACTGAAGAGAGCTCCTTGTTTGGAGAGTATGCCAAGCACTTACCACAGACACAAGTCCAGAGAAAATGGTTAAAGAAAAGTGTTTTAAAATAGTTATGTCTAACAAAACACCTGTCTGCTAAGGAATGTGATGCAATCTATAGAGTCAAGTATAGAGTCTCTGGGAATTTGGTGAGTCTTTGTCCGTTACATAATAAAAATGACCTAATTGAAAGCAACTTACAGGACTTCAGTACACATTATAATTATAGACTTAATGTAAAGGTTTTATTTTTATTAATTCATCATTGATTAACCACTAAAAGGACTCTAATGGTTACTCAGCCAAATCATAGTCTCAACCACTCACCCATGACTTTGCCACACTCCCAGGAAATCTGTTGCAGAATTTGTGGTGAGACCACAAAGCAACATCCAGGAAAATGACAGTAACAGTTAAAGTACATCATCACAGGGTAGGAATTGTCATGTGTGTAAAAATAGCAGGGTTATTTTTTTTCCTCTAGAAATATGCCATATATACTTAAACATCATTTTTATATTTTCACTATGACTATAAAACAATAGCAGGGTACATATTAAAATAAATTCTTTTCAAACAGAAAAGACTCTCGTGACTTGAGCTGTGTTTTGCCTTTTGGGAGTAAAGAGAGGATAGGCGTTGAGAACACCAGGAAATCTGAGCTAAAACTAAACTCTGATGCTGCATTTTCAGTTTTCTTTTCTGAGCCACGAGGGGCCAGTTTTTGAATCCAGGGGGCCTAGTTAACTAACACTCATCACCTTGTGCTTAGAGGCCAGCTTTTATGTATTTCCAGGTGTTGGCTGCTTTGTTAAATCTGGAGTGCCCCCAAACTTATAAAGCCTAAGCACTCCACACCTGGTATGTTCGACACTGGCATATTAGTAAAATGCATGAATTGGAGGAATCTATTTCTTTTTTCCCAGTTTAGAATCCAACCATGATAAAATCATTAGTATAAGAAAATGGGAATATTCACAATAAGGTACTTTCCAAAGTAACTGTTTAATCCATTTATTTTGCATCTTAAAAGCCATGTAATAAAATTGAGATTTCCCTTTTACTATATGTACATGTTCCATGTTTATTGTGGTCCTGGGGATATCTGAGGGCAATTCCACTTACCAGATGGCACTCAATACCAGGAATTACATTTCAAACCTGGGAGAAAAAGGCTCCACCTGGTGGAGCACTGCTTTTTGTGTGTGTACCGGGCCGAGGGTTGGGGGGCAGTGTTTGTTTCTTTATAATATACTATTCTGTACACCAGTCATCTGGTGCATTGGCCGTTCTTAGGAATTACTTGAAGAGTTATTTAGCTAACGCTATGATAGCATGGCCCCATAAGATACATTAATCTTGCAACATTTTTTAAATGACTGAATTTATATCTAGTTTATGCTTAATAAGATAGTATGCTTTAAGTTTTTTAAGAAGCTTCTACTTAAATTCCTAAACTATGAGCCTGGGAATCCTCATTCTAAATGGGAGAGTTCTTGGCAGACTTCTTACCATTTTCAAGTTTGTGAGGATTTGCAGTTACTGGACTCCTGGAGACTTGATAGAGCTAAGGGACTATCAAATCCACCAGAAACATTGCTTTTTCTAGCCATGGAACAAAGCATGCGAGGAGGCAAATTCATAGTTCCTGAAATTTTCTATATTCTTTATTTAATCTTGTTTTAATTATATGTTTTTACAACTCACAATAATGAATATAGCAAAATTATGGAAAATGGTAAGTGTAAAGGACAGATGAAGTATATTGCCCGATGCTTTAATCTAGTCCAGAATGAAGGGACTAGAAGGGAGAAACATCTCTAGAATGAGCCTAGTGTCCTCATGCTGCAACTCCAAAACAGAATTATGCCTTGCATACTGAATAAGTGATGACATTTAGCAGAACACCCACTATGGAGAGCACCAGATTATAGCTATCCTTAAACTGCTTGTTTGCTTTGCCCTGATAAAAGAAAAAATGTTCATAGAGTTTTCTAAGTCTCTTTTGTGTGGTTAGTTTATTTGCTTCTTTTATGTGAATAAGAAAGATTACATATGGCCTTCTCTTTTAAGAGTTAAGTAAGAGAATTCTCTTTTTCAGCTGTCTCTGTCCAGCCTCAAAATGATGTATTTATCCTAGCATTTCTCACATTTAAAGGTGCACTAATATTTTTCTACAGTGTTTTTCTGTCATTTTCCTAAGAGACAATCTTTTACCTCTCCAAAGTGCCAGTGCATCTTATGGTTATTTAGCCATTGTCCCAAATATTACTTATCAGAAAAACATTTTGTGTCTTATTTAATTTTTAATTCAGGATTTCTGTACAATATATAGCTTGAATACCCTACCAATTAACATTTCTTGTTAGGGATTTATTTATTTTCTTCCTAACGTACACAATGAGATAGCACAGTGTAGACCAGCTGGTTGAAGTCTTAATTATACCACTTACTAACTGAGAAAACCTGGACAAATTATTTTATGGTATTCATTTGCAAAATGATTATAGTAAGAGTTGTAGCAGTTATTTACACTTACATGTCTTACATGTGAATTATAGTGATGATTAGAGAATAAACATGCAAAACACAGATGACATATTTAGTAACGCAATACAATTTTATTACTAGTCTTATTAATACTGAAACATTTAAGATAGTCCTTGAGTCATTTAATATCTCAAACAGAAAATACCTAAATTAAAATGCAGAGTGAAGGCATGATCTTGGCATAATGATATTAGGAAATGCCTTAGTGTTTAACAATTATTTAATCTAAAGTATCTGTTAATATTTTACAATAAGTTTTAAGTGAAATTAAACATGAATTTAACTTTGCTGCATGCATCCATGCATTAACTAATGCAGGGAAACAGAAGAAGCCACAGAATTCCATGTTATAAAGTATTGCTAGTAAAAAATTGTATTTAAGTGAAATAATTTGGTATTTTAAAATGTAAGAAGTTTTGAGCATACTTAACTTTGCATTGGCATCATTTCTTGATAAATGTCATTAAAATAATTTTCTTGAAGTTCCGTAAGGGGTATATAGCACCCAGGAACTAAGCATTTGTGTTTTGTACCATTAAATCAGTAAAAGGAGAATAAATACCATCATGCCCTGTCCAAAAAATTCTTATTGACTCAGCTTCTCATTTTTATTAATAAAATGTTAACTGAATTTTCCTATTTCAAAAGAACTCAAGCTGGCCACTCATTCTATTAACAGAGTACATGATTGACTATATATTGTCCACCTTCTGAGTTAGAGCCTATGGCAGTGTCTGGCATATCTTAGTGACTACCAAAAGATATTTAGCAGTCACTAAGTAGGCTTTAATTGTTTTCACCTAATATATTCAAAGTATTTGATATTCTTATTCAAACAACATTGCAAGGCTGACACGGTGGCTCATACCTGTAATCCCAGCATTTTGGGAGGCCAAGGTGAGTGGATTATTTGAGCCCAGGAGTTTGAGATCAGCCTGGGCAACTTGGTGAAACCTCGTTTCTACACAAAAATACAAAAATTAGACAGGTGTGGTGGTATGCATCTGTGATCCCGCCTACTCAGAAGGCTGAGGTGGGAGTGTGTGAGCTCAGGAGGTTGAGGCTGCAGTGAGCCATGAATCACACCACTGCACTCCAACCTGGACGATAGAGTGAGACACTCTCTCAAAAAAAAAAAAAAAAAAAAAAAAAAAAAAAAAAAAAAAAAAAAAAAAAAAAAAAAAAAAAAAAAAATTTTATAATAGTAAATTCACTATTTAATTTCTTTCACATAGACATACATATACATGTATACATACACACACACACACAAGAATGCATAAGTAAAATCTGTTCATCAAAACCACTGTGAATTACTCTAAGTCAGTTTATCATTTAGTAGACTGCTAGATTTATAAGTGACTCAAGGTCTGTCAATTTACAATAACAAATTGAAACTGAGAGCAGATTTCTACTTTTCAAGCTTTCAAAGATTCCCATTCTCTGATACATATCTTTATATATAATTTTAAGACAAAACCCAAGATCTATGCCTATTGGCATTGTATTGAGATTGTGTTAAGCTCTAATAAATGGCATTCTAAACAGTATATGATTTGTAATAGCAGAACTTATTAACATGTATTGACACTAGAATTTATTTTTTATAATTGTAACACCATTCATTAATGCATTTATAAGTACATACTTTTAAGTTCTTTTTGAAACATTTATTTTTAGAGATGGAGTCTTGCTATGTTACCCAGGCTGGAGTACAGTAGCTATTCACAGCCACCATCATGGCACACTACAGTCGCAAACTCCTGTGCTCAAGCAATCCTCCTGCCTTTGCTTCCAGAGAGCTGGGACTACCTGTGCCTACCACCTCAAACAACAGTTTATAAGTTCTAAACGGAATCTTCAAATTTTTGACTTGAAATAATTAGATATTAATTAGATATTACTGTGCCAAAAACAAGTCATGTGAATTTATGTACAAGAGATGTCTATTTCCATAAACCTAAAAGCCCTTTCCTTGTATCATCTTTATTGCTTTATACATCTTTCTATTTATTCATTGATTAAAAACATTTATGAAGTATTTTCTAAATGGTAAAGATACCATAGTGATTTTATATGTTGTGGTAGGCAGAATAATGTTTCCCAAAGATGTCCATGTCCTAATCCCTAGAAGTAGTGATACCTTACATAGCAAAAGGGACTTTGTATATGTGGTTGAGGTTAAGAACTTTGAGACGGGAGATTATCTTGGTTTATCCAGGTAGGTTCATCGTATGACTACTTTAAGTCAGAGAACCTTTCCCAGCTGTGCTCAGAGAGAGCTGTGCTGTCTGAATAAGGGTCAGAGGAATGCAACGTTGCTGATTTTGAAGATGGAGAAGGGCCAAAAGATAAGAAATATGGGCAGCCTCTAGAAGCTGAAGAAGTTGAAGAAACAGATTCTCCCCTAGAGCCACCAGAAGTGAACACTGCCCTGCTGTCACCTTGATTTTATCCCAGTGAGATGCATATCAGACTTCGGAGGTGCACTAACAAAGAATACAGCTGTGTTGCTTTAAAGCCAAGTCATTTTTTGTTGTTGTTGTTGTTGTTGTTGTTATTTTTTGTTTTTTATTTTTTGTAACTTGTTATATCAACAATTAATACCTAATATCTTCTAAGTATGTTTTACTTCTGTGAATGTTTTGTAAACTCTTTAAAGGTAGTAATTAAGTCTTATATTTCATTGTATCTTTCCAAATTACCTATTTCTATGCTTTGCACTTCGTATTAAAGGAAATCTCTGAATGATTGATATAATAAGGAAGGTTTGTTTTTTAGGAAACTATTTGTATTGATTAGGTTACAATGATAATCTTAACCTCACAGTGGTTTTTGCCTTACCCTGTGCAATGATGCATTAACTGATCTTTGAGAGAAACATTTTGCAATGTGCTGTTTATTCAAGTAATCAGGAGAAAGCACAAATATTACACTTGACTTTGCAGGAAGATTAGCAAATAATAGTGCTGTTTTGAAAGACACAGATCTGTATCTTTGAAAAGGGAAGTGGCAAAACTGTCTTTTCCTTTATCTATTCAGATTCCTTAGGAAGGAGGATTTTACAACTAGTATTATCCTTGTTGGAGACTCTTTTATATGGCTGGCACTCTTTCAGTCCAAGTTTATCTGATACCCTAAGGTTTCCCGGAGCCTCCTCTGGGATGTAGATCCAAAGTTTTTGTGCAAAATGTAACTGAAAACATTTGATGTAGCAGTACAGAAACTTGTCAAATAATTTATTAAGAAGAAGCAGAAAATAGTTACAGAACTTGCACAAAATTTGTCAAACAGATGATTTTGCTAAAATCCTGGCCACATCCTCTAGAACCTATGGGTGTAAAGTGGGAAATTGAAAGTATTTTTATTCCCGCCCCTCTTACCTTTTTAGCTCATTTACTATACTTTGGATGACTCTTGTATTTACATATCTTATTACGTACATAAATCATGTGTTAAAACCCACTCTAATTCTTGCACCTGCTGGGAGATGACATTAATAATCATTGAGTGCCCGATGTATTAATAGATATGAAATCATCCAGAGAAATAGGAGACAGCTTCCCCACCCAAAGGAGAAATTATCTTCTACCAATAGGACTAACAATAATAACCCGAGTAGAACCACTAGAGATTTTATATAATACATATTTAAAGTTATTTCGTGTATTTTTATACTTAATTTTATATTTCCATTCTTTGTATTTTATTTCTCGTAATTTTTTTGACTCAGTAACTAGAACTCAGTTTATTTTTTCTTCCTTTTTCCTCAGTTACTACAATCTTTGGAGACCAAAACACTAGTATATGGCAAATCTGAGATTGGAACCCAAACATTCTGCTTCTGGAGCCTATTCTATTATCCTTTAGAAAAAAGGACAAAAATAAGGCACAGCAGTCTAGGGAAAGAAGATAGAGATTTTCCTCTCAACTGAACTTGAATGTAATGTAGAAAATGGGGAGAAATCTATCCATTAGTAATAAAACTGATTTCTCTCCATCGGTAGCTGACAGCATGCATAAGTCAATTGTTGCAATCATTATTCAGGACTGCCCTATCCCCCACATGCATTGATCTATAATCCCTTTCCAGTTTTTTCCGAACACTATTAGTTGTTACAAGTTTTTTTGATATTAAAGTAAATTATTGATGCTAACATTGTGGCTTTACCCATTGCTGCTAACAACACCTCAACTACTAGTCATTTACCCTCTCTTGCATCTTCAAAGACAGGAAATACACCATCATTCTTGGCAGTTCTATTACTAAGCCGTTGTACATTTAGAAAATGCTCCTTCGTGTTGATCTGAAATCTACCACCTTATAATGTTCATGCATTTGGTTGTGATACTGCTTTCCAGAGCCAAAGAAAATAAGACTACTCTCTTTAGAATACATAAAGATGTGTAGTACTTCATAGGATGCACCCTACTCCAGTCCTTTCAACATTCCTTCTCAGCTGTCATGTTCAAATGCCCTTTTAAACCACCAGGTCCAGAAGAGAATAGAACATGATAAACATGATCCACTCCATGCAGAATGGAGCTCTGATTATCTCTATTTATGAGCTAAAAAACAAAGAAATATCAATTAGATTCAATTCTTTTAACACAGAACCTGCCATCTATTGACAGGCTATTATATGTCCAAAACTGGGAAAGAACTTCATATAACACCATATCGTTTTATCCTCATAACAACTCCCTAAGGTGGGTACTTTGGGGAGCAAGGCATACTATTTCTATCCAGATGCAATTTTTCTTTCTCCACATTTTGTTCACTGTGGTCTCTCAGTGCCCACTCAGTATCACTTCTTCAGGCAGGCTTGTGAAACTTCTCTTGCGTGCTTTGTGGATATTTAGGAACAATAAAATATAAAATGTACATAAATATATTTTATAGCAGTATTAAAATGATGTAGTAAAACCATTCTCACATAATAAATCCTCATAAATGCAGTAATTTTAAAGTGTTATTTTCTCATGTAATCCGTTCTTTAACTCACGCTTATAAGGTTATGTCAGCTCATATAGTTACATATGATTTGATTATGTAATATTAACAGGTAAACATTTGGTCATAGAATTTTAGATGTTTTCAAAACTGAAATCCACAGTAATTAGGAAAAAAATCATTAAGAGAAAGCTGTTTGGAACATGAAAATTCAAGCAACAGTAACAAAAGTATCCACAAATCACAAAAAAAAAATACCTTTGAGAAATTTATCCAGATTTAAAACAAAGATCATTGTTTTTCAAATTTCATAAAATTTAATTATAATAGCATAGGATCAAGAGTCACTGTCCAATAATGTGTTTTAAATTAACTAAATGACACCTTACCCTCTTTTTATATCTACTCCAGGAAACCCTGATCTTTATAGTTCACAAAAATATAAACATACTTGTCAAACCTCACTAAATTTATTAAGATCTGGCAGAATGCCTATGCAAAAAAATATGTTTCAGAAGGAAGTTTAAAATGAGTAAGAAAAATAACTTCTTGAAGTCAAGCAGCAGAGCAAAGCAGGTTGCAGCTAACTAGTGAAATAATGAGTTCCTTTAGTACTTATCTATCATATACTAACCATTTCATTTTTTAAACAAACTTCTAAAACAGATTTGCTGCACCCTGAGTTCTGTTCACTTTGGCAATAATAAAAATTTCACTGAGATAAATCTGTGTCATGAAAATGAGGGATAAAGATGAAAACATTAAATAGGTGATGCTATCACCTACACTGATACTTTAAATTTGTTTTCACCTGTATCTTGAATTTATGTAGTACTTGGTTAATCACCTCTGTATTATGCTGGCTTGGCCAACATTAGGCATAAAACAGGGAACCATAGTTACTTCAAAATAAATAATGAAACAATAGATAAGAAGTCTTTCAAAATATTCATAGAAATAAAATGCATTTTAATCACCATTTATTTCCTTATTTTGTATGCTCATTAGGATTTTATTTGCCCTTAAGGAATAAGAAAATATTAATGAAAAATAAATACACACATACAAATATACATTTATATATTCAAGCTATGTGCAGAGAATAATAGTAAATTCACAAATATTCCTTAAAATAATTGATAGTTTTAGTGTAATTATTCTTAAAGGGTCAATTCCCCAAAATTGTATTTCCTTTTATTTCCAAATATTTTGATGTTTAAATATTAAATATTTAATTCATTAAGAATTTCTGGCAGGGTAACACTTTTCAAAGACAAATTTCTTGGAATTAAATGATTCAATATTTTTGATTTAAGAATAAAAATAATTTTTTCAATATCATAAATTATGCCAAAGGTTCCCTAATGTGGTCCATTAAATGTGTTCATAATTAACCTAATTTTCTGCTACTGTGGTTAAAGGTGTTTATAGGATCTAGTCCTGAAAACACAAAAGATGTAAATTTACATAAGTTACTGTAATTTAAACTGATTGTTGCCANCAAAATTGTATTTCCTTTTATTTCCAAATATTTTGATGTTTAAATATTAAATATTTAATTCATTAAGAATTTCTGGCAGGGTAACACTTTTCAAAGACAAATTTCTTGGAATTAAATGATTCAATATTTTTGATTTAAGAATAAAATAATTTTTTCAATATAATAAATTATGCCAAAGGTTCCCTAATGTGGTCCATTAAATGTGTTCATAATTAACCTAATTTTCTGCTACTGTGGTTAAAGGTGTTTATAGGATCTAGTCCTGAAAACACAAAAGATGTAAATTTACATAAGTTACTGTAATTTAAACTGATTGTTGCCAATTACAAAGGAAAATGACTTCTGAAAACAATAGAGTTTCTTTATAAATTCCTTATTTTGCTTTAATTCTGGCAACAAAAACTATAGAAACTCAACATTTTTTGCCTCGTATTGAATGTATTATAACAGCAAAGGCATTCAAGATACAACAGGTGAGACTCAAATGATTTTGGAGACTAAACTATTAAGGACATAATTACCCCAGAGTTATACATTAAGTTTCACTAAAATAAAATTTAAATGAAATTAATTAAAATGTAATTATGATTTTCTTCCAAGAGACATATTGTTTTCCTTCTTGCTAATCTTTTCCAGGTATTGAACTACCATTAATATTACATTTATTTCTAAATAGGGCCACTGATTTCAGAGGAAAATGATCATATATAATAGTTCAAATATTGTTCTGTGATGTAGAGAAAGATAATTCCACTTAACTGCTCATATGTAGTTCATGTTACTATACTTTTTCCTATTATTGTTATATATTTATTATAGTATATATACTTGATATGAAAACACATGCAAATTTATATGTAAAACATCACTTAAATAAGCATTTCAAGGATGTTTGGGGCCAAAAGCAAGAATGCTTTACTATAGTTTTTTTAACTTGTTACTTATTTTGAATAAAACTGAAAGGCTAAAAGTAGAATTAATAAGTTAGCATTGAAGTAGGACCTGTATTTTTTTTATTATCTCTGGCATTCATTGGTAAATGGCAATTTAATTTTTTATCTTATCCCACTAATATTCACCATAAAGCATCTTTATCACTTGGTTTCCATAATATTATATGGTCATATTTTTATACTATGTGCTTTTATTTTTCTCATTTATTGGATCAGTTTGTCTCCACACACCCTATCTTTGGCTACTTGCCAGAGGCAGAGTACTTCATTGTGTTCCTCTGCCTAAATATCCTTCCTCAGAGGGCTGCTTTATTGTCATGGCATAGCTCCTTAATGACAAATAACACGTTTCATTAAATTATGATTCCTCAGTATTTAACTCAGAGACCCACATATATTTCAGTCAAATTATCTATATTCATTCATTCTTTCTTTAGTTTTTTTTCTGTGAATGTTTAATGAGTGCCTATTTTCAGCCAATAATAATTGTAGTCTGTGAAGCACTGATGAATGAAAGAGGCAAAGGTCCCTCATCACCTAGGGATGATATTTTAGTGAAAAGAGACAGCAAGCAAGTAAATGCACAATGACTGAGATTATTTTAGATAAATAGTGCTCTGAAGAATATAAAACATGGTGATATGTTAAGAGTGCTGAAACAAATAGGGATGGAAAATTTAGACTGGACTAAGAAAGACTGAGTAGGAGAGGTGACAAGAGAATTAAGACCAAAATGTCAAAAGCAAACGGTTTTGATAAATCTGGAATAAGAGCTTCCAGAGCAAGTATGATTTGAAAGGCGTATGTCCAGAATGAGCCCATCCTCTGACGGCACCTTCTCAGTCCCTTCTGGTCATTTCAATAAATATTTGAATGTCAACCCAGAGTTAGTTTAATAGACCACTGTACTAACTTCCTCAAGACTTGCTAACTCTTTTAACATTAAAATGTTTTTTGGTGACATTACCATTTTTCAAATCACCAAGTTCGGAATCTTGAATTAGCTGAGATCCTCATCTTTCTTTTTCATGAAGAATCAGCCAAGATTCTTTTCAGATGTGTTCTCTCTCTCCCTCTCTTTTTTGTTTGTTTGTTTGTTTTGTTTGGTTTTTTGAGAAAAGATCTCAGTCCCATCGCCCATGCCAGACTGTGGTGGTGCAATATTGGTTCACTGCAGCCTCGACTTCCCAGCCTCAGGTGATTCTCCCCTCTCAGACTCCTGACTACCTGGGACTACAGGCATGTGTCACCACACCTGTCTAATTTTTATTATTATTATCATTTGTAGCGAACAGGCCTCTCTATGTTGCTCAGGCTCGTCTCTAACTCCTGGGCTCAAGCAATACGCCTGTCTCGGCATCCCAAAGTGCTGGGATTACAAGACAGCGCCACTGCATCTGGCCTCTCCTATCTTTTTCTTTCTACTTCCCTAGATGTGCCACCTGGTCCAATTACATGATTTCCTGAAAACATAGTACTTCATCTGTGAAACAGAGGTGATACTTCTAGTGGTAATGTAACTGCTGGAAGTGTTCTTCCTGCCTGTTGTACAAAGAAAGACCAGGGGAAATAACATGAGTTTTGCAAAGAGGCACACAGATTAAAATCTGGCCCACTGCTTATTAACTATCTCATCAGGGCAGTACCAAACTATTTTAATTTTTGCTTTCTTGCTTTATAAAAAAAGAATTCATTAAATAAAATGATGTGCTTGCTTCATAATAGTTTTGTAAAGAATAAGGAAGATATCACACAAAGAGAACCTAGCATGCATATTTAGTGAGTGTTAAAAAACCTCCCTTGTCTTTTTTTATTATAGCACCAAAGGAATTAATATATAGGAAAGCACTTTATTGATGATATAAAATATTTTGTAAAACATTTTTTTTTTTTTTTAATATTCCCAGGGTCCCTACCTGATCTAACTCTCAGTTCTTCCCACTTGAATTTTTCTTTAATTTTTGGAGGCTGCTGTGGTTTGAATGTTTATGTCTCCTGAAAATTTATATGTTGAAATACTAACCCCCAAGGTGATGGAATTATGAGGTGGGGACTTTGGGAGGTGATTTGGTCATGAGGGCAGAGCTCTTATACATAGGATTAGTGCCCTTCTAAAAGAGGTCCCAGAGAGATCCCTCCACTCGTCCACCATGTCAGCACACAGCTAGAAGTCACCCTCTGAACCAGATGTGTGGCCCTCACTAGACACCACATGGGCCAGCACTCTGTTCTTGGACTTCTCAGCCTCCAGAGTTGTGAGAAACACATAAGCAACCTAACTGATGCTATTTTGTTAAACCAGACTGAATGGACAAAGACGGATGCTAAATAAGGAATTGATCATTCTTTTCCTTAAGATCTCTCATATCGAGCTCATTTGAAACAGGGGCATCAGAGCTTGGAAACCAGAGATTTTGCTTAGGACAGATTATGTGGGAGATATCACTGAATATGAAATCATCAAAACTTCATTACACTTCCCATGTGAGTTTCTAAGAGTGCAGAGGTTCACATGGAGAAATCTGTGACCCCTGGCACCATGCTGTTTGAGTGACAGGTTATTCTGAAAAGACTGCAATCACTGAGCCAATTGGGAGAGCAGTCCTCAGCTTAGTCCTATACACACCACACTACCCATGATCAGGAGCCTGGCAGCTTCTCCAGAAGATTTTGCCAACAGAGTGACTATACTATCATAAAGCAGGTCGTAGCCCTCAAAGATCAAGAGAAAAATCTTTTTTTGAAGCTACCATCCCCTTCACTGGAAGTTCCAGCAAAGAGGAGGTTTTGCTGTGGTTGTTTTATTTGTTTTGGGTTGTTTTTGCTCTTGCTTTTCTTGTTTTGTTGTGTTTTGTTTTGTTTTGTTTTTAACCAAGTTCAAGGCCAGAAAAGTGTATCACCCATAAAGTAACCCCAGCACTTCATGCCAGAGGAATTTCTGACAAAATGAATGGTTTCAAATACAACAGCCTGCTGAACAAGTTCCCAGCTTGCAACCTCCCTGGAATCTGCAGTCTTGGATTAACCCTCAGCAAAAAAGCCCTTCGTTCTGGTGTCTTTGCCATATCTATTGTCTGCTCCAATCCTATGAACCCTCTAAGAAGGGTAAGCAAATTTGGACAACCAGAGGTGCAGTCACACTATAAAACTATTTTGTTCTACTTCTTCTACATGTGTTTTAAAAGAACTTAAAGAAAAGTAGCAAAGTCTCTTTAAAAATCCACATTCAGAACCAGCAGAAGGAACACAGGAAGTTTTACTGAGTAATTGAAGTGATTACATGCAAAGCACTTTCCCATAATCAGTGAGTTTCAAAGAAGGGCAGAGGGTGATTGACAGTGTTGGCCACCCTTGAAACTACATCCTGATTGGAGAAAATAATTACAAGCAGGGAGAAAGAGACTCAGTGCTCTACATCTCTTTTATTTTTAGATTTAATCTGAGAGAAGAAAGATTATAGAAGAAAATAAAGTTTAGAAAGTTTAGAAATCTTGTTCTTGGACAAGAAGAAAGCAAAAGTCCCTGCTATACCAACCACAATAGCTTATTTTATGTTTTCTTTTCCTTTTATTCATTTACTGAGCACCTACTATGCTCCAGGTTGTAGAAAAGATCAGAGGATGTTTTGGCATAAAAGCACGTGAACTGCAAACCGAGAAACAGATATAAAGCTGTCATTGTGGATATAAATTTTTCAAGAAAAAGAGGGTAAAATGACAAGCTAAGATTCCAGATCAAGCTTGCTGTCTGTTTGCTGGAATGTATATCTATCTACACATATGTGCAATAGATAGGGTAGAGCAATTTCAGTTGAACCAGACATGGAGTCACTTGACTCGAAGGATTCCAGAGCTCTAGGAAAGCCTTTGAAAGCCACTGGCCTATGAGAAAGTATTCATGCATCGTTGTCTGCTGTTGGTGTTCCGGCCCTTCAAAAGGAGCCAGGCTGTTTTGCTATCTTTGAAATGCTTCCTCCTTTCTTCCTCTGTCTTGTTGAATGTTTCTACCTTGAATTCTTGATCTCTCTCTTATTTTTTTTTTAACAAAAGGTTGCCCTCTTCCCTGAAGATTCCCAGATTCACATTTATCTTTTGATTTCTCCCAAATGCCTATAGCAAGTACTAAAAACACAGTATTTGGTAGCATACCATTTTTCTATCACTCAATGTATGAATTTCTCGTAAGTCCTATGAAGCGCATGATATACTTATCTACCTCTTCTGGAGTGCTTATTACAAGCACCCAGGCTTTGCAGTCAGCTTTTGAGGGTTTAAATTCTGGTTCTACCACTTAATTGTCAAGACCTATGAGCAAGCTATTTACCGTCTCCACATGTCATTTTCTGCATCTATAAAATGGTGATTGATAATACTCGTATATACCTTATATGGTTGTTTTAAAAGTTAAATAAAATATTGCATACTCGATACAGTGCCTGGCACACAACACATTTGAAGTATTATTATTATTATCAGTATTATAATTATTTTCTCAGGAAAGACTTACTGAATGGAATTCTGTTAAATAAAAATTAGAATAGGTCTGTTTCACATTCTTTCCCAAGGAGAAAAATGGAAACTTTTCAGAATGTCACCTATTCACAAGAATGTGTTGCTAAAGCCAAATGGGAGGGAACTAGAAAATCCTGAATAGAACTGGCTAAGCAGAAAGTATTAATATATTAGACTAAACAACAAGCTGGGTGATGTAGGGGAATAAGGCATTAATATGAAAGCATCAGCTTGGAAATTCCTGGTTACCCATGGTCAAGTTGGATGAGCAGAAAATGATGCAGCCCAGCTGCCTCCCTCACCTCTGCTCCTCCCATGTTGCAAGCACTCTCTTAGGAGAGGTTTCATATCAGCAGCATTTAGTCTTCCTTTAGGTATTCTGTTCCATTTTATGATTAAACAGTTTCCTAAAGTCTTTAGTAGACTTCGTAAGTGAATTATCAGTGGCAGAATTTAACTGGTCTAGAAACAAGTGCAGAATCTGGGTGTTTTTAGAGACACAGATGCAGGGCTACTCTCAGTACAGAGATTAGACCGTTGGTTCTGTTGTGTGCTTTATTTTGGCAACAAAGCGGTGAACTGTGAAACATTGAGCAAAACTTCAGATTGCTACCAAACAGAGAACGTCATGATTTATAAAATGAAACATTTCATAGATAGTATGCACAATGTAGCCTCTTAAAAGGATTCCTCCTTTTAATCATGTTTAATATTTTATTCTTGTCAATTTTTCTAATTCACTTGACATTCTCTCAGCAATATTGTTAACTACAAATTGTTGGCCATTGGTCTGACATCATCTTCTCTGATTTCCCAAGACTCCTCTATGGTAATTGGGGTTTTTACAATGAGCCGTCACATGGTTTTATCTAGTAAGTGTGTGTCTCTCTCACTTTAGCCTCTTAGCACCTTGAGGGCAAGGACGTTATTAATCAGTCACGTAATTTTAGTTCAAGGCACATACTAGATGAACAAAATATTGATGTTGAATATACAAATGCTAAATATTTTATGAATAAAGATTTGGGTTTTTTTTTTTTTTTTTTTTTTTTTAGTATTTTTACTAATTCTCAGACCTAGGCTTTAGAACTCTTCGAAGTTACTTTCTTAAATTCAGAGGTTTATCCAACATCTATCCCATTTCCAGAAAACCCATTAACAATGTTATGGGTTACCCATAAACTGCTTGCATACAATATTCTGAGTTGTATTCCCTTGTCTGCAAATAGGAATACTATCTATTTCCCAGTTAATATATTAAAACAAACAAACAAGAACCAAAAAAGAAAAGACCAGAAACTCAGGGCACTAATTAGCTTTTACAAATGCAGAAGTTATTTTTGGCACTAAGGACTAACAGCAAGACAAGCAATCATCTTTGAGAGAGTGCTCACTGAAAGACCACTCCCAGGAGGGAAGATTTGTCGACCATATTTGAACAAACTCTTTTTTTTTGTGGAAAGCTCTTAATCTACATTTCAGTAAACAATCCACTGAATATGTTGATGAAGATGTCATATAGTAATCTTGCAAAGGACGACAATAAATATATCTCCAAAAATTTTCAATAGCTAATAATTACATCAGGCTTATATCATTCAAGATACTACATTAGGTGACCAACAGTTTACTCTATATTTGGCTGTTTCTCCATTTAGTGTAATTAATTATGGATTAAACATCTCCTCTTCTAAAACAATATCCTCTCATTAAGAAGTAGATTGAATATTGTAGATTCTGTGTTTTGAAATTCATTTATTTCCAAGAGAATAATATCATTTGTTTCTAAATATTCTTTGGCTTAATGTAATTCTTTGATCCTATATAAAATAGAGATAGATATATAAATTTCTCTGTATTGATTGCAGATATATATACATATATATGCTTTCTACATTAAAATGCCAAAATCATTTAAAATTTTCAGATTTATATGCCAACATATTTAGCCGTGCCTGCAAGATTTTTCTGTAACCTGTCCTCCTAATTTAAAAGAACTTTAAAATATACATATTGAAAAATAGATTTTATTTTATTTTATTTTGAGATATGGTCTCCCTTTGTTACCTAGGCCGGAGTACAGTGGCACAATCTTGGCTCACTGCAGCCTCCACCTCCAGGGTTGAAGTGATCTTCCTGCCTCAGCTCCTCAAGTGGCTGGGATTACAGGAAAAGGCCACCACAATTCGCTATTTTGTTTGTTTGTTTGTTTGTTTTTTTGTAGAAATGATGTTTCACCATGTTGCCCAGGTTGGTGTCGAATTCCTAAACTCAAGCAATCCACCCATATCGGTTTCCCATAGTGCTGGGATTACAGGCATGAGTCACCGCGCCAGGCCAACAAATAGTTTTTTTAAAAAAACGAATTCCCTGATAAATCTTAATCTCCCTAAGTAGTACCTTAATGAATTTCACTTATTTGTTGTGTAAAAATGCACAAACTTTCAGGTGAATTTTCAAGTATAATTCAGATTGTCTGGTGAAGTTCATGAGATGCTATAAATGATAAAAAATTTTATTTAAATTACTCTCAATGAAAATGTAGATGTAGCTTAGAAAGTAGTCAAGATGCAATACAAAATGGAAATTGAATAGAAAAGTAGTGTCCATATTTCTTTATGGCTGGGAAAAATAAATGGTAGTTATTTGCTTCAATAAGATAGCCCTAGATTGAAAAGATTAATAACAGATTTTCACTAATTAAACAGTGGTTTAAAAGAATATTTGCACAGAATTTTAAATCCTTGTTTAGCCAGTGTTGGCTAAGAAATCTCCTCTAGCACCAAAACATGAAATCAAAATGTAAATAAAAGATCAAAGGCTTTGCACAGCTGGCCATGGTGGTCCCTGAATTCACACCAGGCCTCACTGAGCAGTTAGCAAAATCATGTTTAATAGCTATGCTGAGTGTCAGTGTCACCCTGAAAGCAGTGTAGGTTTGGAGATCAGGGAAGGAAAATGAAGAAGGGGTTATAAAAAGGAGAAGCTGAAACTCAGTAAAATCTTCAGGAAAAACTTGCCCAAACAGAAAAGAAAAATGATTTTGTCTGTAAAATTTATTTCACCTTTAAATAGCAGATTTATTTTGCAGACAATGGTTCTAAATTGTTTCTTAAATTAGCACATGTTTTGATTTTTCAAACAAAACCACAGACCATTACAAAGTAACCTTAAATAAGATGTGATACACTGTGCATCATCAATTTTTCTCTTTAAATCAGGCATGCAAATTCCAAGTCATTTGCTAGGGAGCAAAAGTGAATTATGTCTTGCTTAGATGAAATTGCTTAATGCAGGAGTCTTCATTCATGGAATCGTTTCAAAGAACATGATGATAAATATTAATTGAAATCTTCCAGAATGAGAGTATAATACAGAGCAACAATGGGTGGATCCCACAATTTTAGAAGTAGCCTATTCCCCCTCTTCTGTTTATAATGCCCTTTAAAGTCTGTCTATAATACATCTGGTGTTTGTTCTCCTAGACTGAAACTAACTAGTAGACCACCAGTAATTTAAATTGTACCCTGTTCCAAGGATATTTGACATGTGGTCCCTTTGGAAGAACTAATGCAAAAAACTGCCTCTAACCCTGGAAATAAGGTTACTATAGACTAACAGAAGGTTGCAATTAACTAATATCAAGAAGGTTAACCTGTAAATTTCTCTCTCAAATACTTACTAATCTCATTTGTAAACCATTTTATGCAGTTACAGAGAATGAAAATAATAAGGGTTATATTGTTTAATTTTAAATGTGATTTTTTTTCCTCTGGAAGAAAAAATAAAAAGAAAATGTCACATTTAGTTAATAGTTACCAGTCTACCAAACACAAATACAGACACACACACACACACACACATACACAGACACAGACACACACTGAATTTATTTAATGCCTAAACTTTATCATAGATAGGTAGATGAGAGAGAGAGAAAACAAAAGAGAAAGATTTTTTTCTAAAAACCATGATATGTCTTTTATTTTTATGTAAATGTTTACAAAACTAAAACAGTATATTTTAAGGTCTTCCTCCATCATTCTCCATCATTGTGATTTCTTAGTAGACAGGAAAATCAGACTCATTAGAGTATCAAGGGATGAAGAGTTCAAAATTATGTAATTTAACCACTGCACTTCACAGATTAGAAAACAAAAATGCAGATCATTGAAGTGACTTGCTGCAGTGTGCACAGCCAGTCACTGGGTAATGCAAACTAGAAATCTGTTTTTCTGATTCAACGTCCAGAACACTTTTTTACAATACCATAGTGTCTCTCATAAAATATTCTGCATGTATCTCCATAATTGGTAAAATGTGGGCATACTTAACTAGAAGGTTAAAATAGTAGCATATAAAACTTGGTGACAAAGTTTTAAAAATTCTTGTATAATAGTTTCTCTTACAATATTTTACAAATGGATGGGAGAGGCAAAGATAGTTAATTTTCTAATGGGAAAAAGTAACATTTATTTGTATTTAAATAAATAACAGAACCTGATCACCAAGCATTTAACACTTATGTATGGTTTAAAGAATTGCTTTAGTTTCATGTTGACTATTTGGAACAAAGTGCATAGAGTAAGGAGGAACAGGCTACCACAGTATCCTATGAATTATGGTGCTGCGTATCCATGGAAGATAGGATTAATAGAAATCATTGTGATATTTTTTTTTTACCTCTGTTACTCGAAATAATGTTACAGAAGCACATGCCAAGCTTAAAAAGCAAAATAAAATAAAAATTGGATCTCACCTAAAATATTAATTTATATGACAAAAAAGAATTGTTTATGTAGATATATAAATACACTGAAAATAAGAAATGTATCGCTAGTTCTAGTCATTTAAATTTACCCTGCACGGATCACTTGAGGTCAGGATTTCAAGACCAGCTTGGCCTACGTGGCAAAACCTCACCTCTACTGAAAATTTAAAAAATTGGCTGGGCCTGGTAGCACATGCCTGTAATCTTAGCTACTCAGGAGGCTGAGACAGAAGAATCATTTGAATCTGGGAGGCGGAGGTTGCAGTGATGAATCAAGATCATACCATTGTACTCCAGCCTGGGCGACAAGAGCAAAATTCTGTCTCAAACAAACAAATAAATAAATTTGTCCTGCAGCACACAACCCTACTCCCCAGTGATGGGCCTTCCTCAAATGCATTCCAGTTCTTTTTCATCTTGGCTCTTGAAGGTAGTAAAATCATCTACCTCTGAAAAATGAGTCACTCATTTACTTCCTCTGTGTAAATATTAAATGGAGAAATAGCTCATTAAATCTTAAAACAGTAAATACTGTTGCATTAAGATCATTCGTAATTTTTAAGTAATATATATTCAAAATTTTAAAAAACCTAAGCAACAAATTTGACACTAAAAATGTGACAGCTTGACTGAAGTACAGATCTTCGATGGGGAAGAGATAAGTATCTGAATACCTTAAAACATCGCTAATAGTAAAGTTAACCCTCATAAATATACTCAGCGAATTGCATATCTATAATTGATATTTATACAAAGTAAAAATATTACAAAGTATTACTTTATAATCAAAACTCAAACATACTTTTGACATAATAATACTGCTGGACAATTGATCTTGATAAGTACCAAAATTCAGGAAAGATAATAAATGTGAATAAAAACAAAATTTTGCAAATCCTGTATGCATGATAAAATTAGTTTCCAAAGTAGGTCCAGGCTACCTTTATTTTTTGACACAAAGTCATCCTAAACAGAATATATGCAAGTTTATATCAAATTTTCTCTTCAAGGTCTGGAGAGAAGGTCTCCAAGAGGATGAAGTGATAAAGTAGCAATGAAACCATGGAGATTATTGGTGTGATTCATTGCTTTCATCTCTTAAAGCACACTTTTCTCATCTCAAAACTATGGAAACTAATAAATATCTTGCAAAGTTGTGTTGAGTTTCACAAATAATATATGGAAACTGCCTGGTGCAGAAGAGGAATTTAATACATGCTAGCTAGTGTTATTAATGTGACTGGAGAACATAGGCTCAACATAGCATGGGAGACATCTCTGAAAGGAAGGAGGAATAGAAGACACCACCGTGTTGCTGAGTTTGGCTCTATTAAACATCAACTTGGCAAGAACAAATATTTTGTACAACGCAGCATTTTTTCCATGCAGGTGCAAATGCATGATTTATGCATTTATAAATAAATCTGGCTTTACACATGGCTAACTATGTAAAATGAGGCTTTTTTCCCAGAGGATATATGATCATGGTATACATACAGAGAAGAAAGTGGGACTGTTGAGAACCAGCAACAATAGAAATTGTGGAAATGATGATGTCAGGAAAAGCTTGAAATATTTGAAAATAAATTTTAAAAAAGTATGCCTAAGCCTATGGTTATAATTTACTTTTTAAGAAGTATGTTTAAGAAGTATTTATGTTGCTACAATCAACATAAATATGCAGGAAACAATGTTCTTCAAGCAATTATATAAGTGAAAAGGAGTTTAAAACTGAAACTATAGGCAGTGCCCTATCATTTAAATATCTATACTAGGGTCAGGTGCAGTGGCTCACGCCTGTAATCCCAGTACTTTTGGAGGCTGAGGTGGGTGGATCACCTGAGGTCGGGAGTTCAAGAGCAGCCTGACCAACTTGGAGAAACCCCATCTCTACTAAAAATACAAAATTAGCCGGGTATGGTGGCGCATGCCTGTAATCCTTGCTATTCAGGAGGATGAGGCAGGAGAATCACTTGAGCCCGGGAGGCAGAGGTTACAGTGAGCTGAGATCGCACTTTGCACTCCAGCCTGGGCAAGAAGAGTGAAACTCTGTCTCAAAAAAAAAAAAAAGCGCGCCTGCGCAGGTGGCTCAGCCTTTAATCCCAGCCACTTTGAGGCACGAGGCGTGGATCACGAGGTCATGAGATCAAGACCATCCTGCTAACATGGTTAAACCCTTTCTACTTAACAATACAAAAAACTAGTTCCTGGCAGTTAGTGCGGGTCCCTGTAGTCCCAGCCTACTCGTTAGCTGAGGTCGGTTCGAGAATGTCCTGAACCGGGAGCGGAGCTTGCAGTGATCCGAGATGCGCCACTGCACTCCATCCTTGGCGACAGCGAGACTCCGTCTCAAAAAAAAAAAAAATAAATAAAATATATATATATATATATACACACACACATATATATACACACACACACATACTGAAGAGATCAGCAATATAAAATAAAAGTATATATATATACACACACACTGAAGAGATCAGTAATATAAAATAAAAATGTGTGTATAAATATACTGTATATAAAGCAGTAATATAAATCAGTAATATAAAATAAAAGTGTGTGTGTATATATACTGTATATATATACTGTGTGTGTGTATATATATATACACTGAAGAGATCAGTAATCATCGGACAGTGATTCAGTTATTCACTTGCTATGTGTGGGACCAGAAATAAAACACTAGACCTTAGTTTTATTAACAGTTATCTAGGTCAGTGTGTCTCTAATTTCCCTTTATTTCATTTTACTTTTTATTTTTATTTATTTATTTAGTTAGGCAGGTGGTAAAGCCAAGAAATCCTTCCTTCAAAAAATAGCTTATTCAGATGCCTACCACTTAAGACAAGTAAAACTATCTTCTCTGATTGAAGCAGAAATAATGGCCCTGGAAATCCAGTCTTTCAGCTTCCACTTTGCTCTGTACTCTCTCTTTCCAACGATGTTAAGTGCATCATGGAATCTAATTTAAAAAAATCTTTCAAGAGTCTTATGATAGTAAGAAATATTTTGGTCAAATGGTTCATTTAGAGTGTTCTACTTACCTCAAGAAGTTATCTTCCCTTTTGGTTATTAAAAACAGGATAATTACGTCCTCCAATTTATTTATAACAATTTGATATGAGTCATTTACAATTCTTCTGAAAAGACAGCATAGTTAAAAGTAAATAACAGTGATTTTAAAGCCACAAAATCTCGTTTGGTTCTGCTTGCCTCCATTTATAATATAGGTGACCTTGATCAAATCGTTTAACTTCTCGGAGTCTCAGCTTTCTCAAGTATCTAATGGACACAATGATCTCTACCTACTTCAAAAACGTGTTGTGAACTTTCAATGAGATAAACATATCACAGTGTTTGTAATATTTACCTCATTCACATTCTTTACTACAGCCCTCATTCTTGCAGGTTCAGGTTATAAATTTTTGTTTAATATTCAACTTAATTACAGATTTATTTCTCACTTTAACTTTTTAATAACTATTTTTTCATAGAATACCAACCTATAGAGTCATCATTAACTATTTCAGAATTTTACATTTGCAATAATAATTATATACTTATTCTTGGACTACTGATAAAATTTCAACAAGGACAGACATACATTCTTTCAGTCCAAGGGAAGAAAATATTCAGAAATGAATAATACATCTAAATGACACAGCTTCTTCCTTTTAGTGGCATCAGTGTGGCAATTAGACTTCTTGGAAACCAAATAACTTTTCATATACATGCCCAGGAACACTAAAAATGATATGGAAATAGACATTCACCTTTCTGGCTTTCCAAAGGCCAGGGCTGAAGTCAAAACCAATAAGCAGATTTTAGACAAATCTAAAGACTGAAGGTGAACTTTGGTGCATCCTTAAATATATTTATTCTCCATGAGTTCTTTCTTGTTTTCTATTTGCTCTTCTCTTTATTTTGTCTTATTTGTGTTTTGTGGACATGATTGTCTTTTCAAATATCTTCAAGAGTATTCAGTAAAGACATATTAAAGTTTGATTCTGTGTTGCAGGCAGGGACTGCTTTACATGTGTGCAACCTGTGGGTTCTCACAGGGCCCCATGATGAGAAGGTGTAGTTCTTGGTTTAATGCTCTACTGTGGCCATCTTGAAAATTTTACTAATTTTAGAAGGGTCTCATGTTATTATTTTTTCACTGGGCCCCACAAATTATGTGGCCATCCCTGTTCTAAGTGCATTCTCCTTCCTGGGTCAATTTTGCTTTCTTCTTCTCATTGTTTACATTGTTCTCTCATTTTGATGTTGATTCTTCCCCGCAACTCTTCAGTCATCTTTGGTTGCCCACTCATTTTCTAAGAGTGACACAATACAAAAGGCTCTTGGAATACCTGTGTTTACAGGGAGAGTTTTGCCCTAAAATGCTCAGGCAGGGAACCTTGCCCTCCCTCCAGGGACTAGAAGCTTGTTCCTGCAACATTCAATTTCTCCACAGAACAACTTTCTAATTAAGGGTCATATTGATGCAATCACCTTTCAAGTTAGGGTCACTTCAAGATACAGATGAAAATAGACCTTACTTTATCCTCCCCGCATGTAACAGAATATATCTATATAAATTTTTTTCCAGAAAATCCATTTTCTACAATAACCCACCTGCTATTTTATCATCATTCATCGAAAAATGATTTATTTCAAGAATTAAGCAATATAAAGTGTTAAGATTGAGCTACTGAAAGAAATGCTATTTTGAGTAGGTAAAGGAAAGCCACTTTATAAATGAGGTGGTTCCAGCAAAAAAATTCTGAGGGAACTTCCAGATAAGATATTTTAGTATTTATGGTGGGCATGAGAAAATATTAGCTTCTGTGTGTAGCATATATGGGTACCTAGAATATATGGGTACCTCCCTCTGCATATTTTTTTTTCTTTTTTCTTTCTTTCTTTTTTTTTCTCTTTTTTTTTTTTTTTTTTTTTTTTTTTTTTTTTTTTTTTTTTTTGAGACAGAGTCTCACTCTGTCGCCCAGGCTGGATTGCAGTGGCGTGATCTTGGCTCACTGCAACCTCTCCCTCCCGGGTTCAAGCAATTTTCCTGTCTCAGCCTCCTGAGTAGCTGGGATTACAGGCGTGTGCCACCACGCCCGGCTAATTTTTGTATTTTTAGTAGAGATGCAATTTTACAATGTTGGTCAGGCTGGTCTCTAACTTCTGACCTCGTGATCCTCCCACCTCGGCCTCCCAAAGTGCTGGGATTACAGGCATGAGCCACCATGGCCAGCCCCCTCTGCATATTTTTAATGACAGAAGTAACAGGTGCATTGAGAAGAGTAGTGGATATACAGAGAAGGCTAGAGATGCTGCGAAAAGTAAAATCAAGTCTCACTTTTACCTTATTTTTACCCATTTCATATTCAAGGTGTTTGTTAGTATTTTAAAATTTGGAAAATATCTGATAAATGCAAGCTTTCCAGCACTCAGTAATTCGTTGCTTGAAAGGGCTCAAAATATTAAAAGTTCAGGGTATACCCACAATGCACATGACAGAGATACAATTTAAAATTGTAGCAAAATATATGATTCATTATGGATATCATTGCATATAAAGAAAGGCCATATTTCCTAGTTTAATCTTTCAATAAACATTTCCATTGAGTATAATATATAATGTATATATAATATATAATGTATACAGAATATATAATGTATATATTGAGTGTATATATACATATAGTAATGTAACTATATATACATAGCTTTTTCTCCTGAGAAGAGGGAAATAAGACTCAGGGTTATTATCAAATTCTAATTCTCTCATGAATCTGAAACTCAGCAAAGTTAAAAATATTGGTCCTTTTTATGAAATTAAGAATACAAAGCACTGACAGAAATTGGGATCTAGCAGAGGGAAATATTTTTCAATTTATTACTGTCACTACTCATGTAATTTCATTTTCACCTTCAAGAAAAATATAAAAGACATTTAAGATTTGGAGATATGTAAGTTCAATCAATTGATAGCTTTTCCTATTATCTGGCTATGATTCTCGGCTAGAAATATCCCACAGATGTCAAGGAGTCTGTGTGTTCTTTTAAAATAAGGCTATTTTTAAGATTACACATCACATTTACATCTAGAGAATGCTACTGGCAGGCATTAAAACAAAAAGAGATTTTTGCTTCGAATGCCTCAATATTTAAATTTTAATAAAATGGTAATTTTAATTTTTTTGTATTTTGAGCTACACACATAGTATATGATAATAATTAACTTAAATTACCTATGTAGATCAGAAATATCTATTTAT
>NW_016803441.1:1667963-1717262 GCF_001698545.2 Rhinopithecus bieti | reverse complement strand
ATATATAATGTATATATAATATATAATGTATACAGAATATATAATGTATATATTGAGTGTATATATACATATAGTAATGTAACTATATATACATAGCTTTTTCTCCTGAGAAGAGGGAAATAAGACTCAGGGTTATTATCAAATTCTAATTCTCTCATGAATCTGAAACTCAGCAAAGTTAAAAATATTGGTCCTTTTATGAAATTAAGAATACAAAGCACTGACAGAAATTGGGATCTAGCAGAGGGAAATATTTTCAATTTATTACTGTCACTACTCATGTAATTTCATTTTCACCTTCAAGAAAATATAAAAGACATTTAAGATTTGGAGATATGTAAGTTCAATCAATTGATAGCTTTTCCTATTATCTGGCTATGATTCTCGGCTAGAAATATCCCACAGATGTCAAGGAGTCTGTGTGTTCTTTTAAAATAAGGCTATTTTAAGATTACACATCACATTTACATCTAGAGAATGCTACTGGCAGGCATTAAAACAAAAGAGATTTTGCTTCGAATGCCTCAATATTTAAATTTTAATAAAATGGTAATTTTAATTTTTTTGTATTTTGAGCTACACACATAGTATATGATAATAATTAACTTAAATTACCTATGTAGATCAGAAATATCTATTTATGAAAACTTCTAGAGAAAGCAACTTCAAACTCTTTTTTTGAAACCTTTTTTATTTTTTCCTAATGTGATACTGATCTTCATCTACAGCCTCATTTATGTGGCTCTTTTAAGTACAAAATAATACTACAGACTTTTTCTTAATATACTTAATATTTCTAATATACTTAAGATGTATTTTCAGAATATGTTTGATCGTATATGCAGAGTGATCAGGGAGCTCTAATTTTACATTTATATTTCTAAGAAGCAACTGTATGAGGATATGTTCGGCATCTGTTTTGAGACAGCTCTTAACGGCGTTCGTAGAAATTAAGAACACAATCCCTGAAGTCAGGTTTGAATCCTGCCCAGTTCCATCACAGACCATCTGGGTGACCTTGGCAATTTACTTATTACAATTATAATTACGAGCTAGTGTACTCTCTTCATTGGGAGGTTGTGAGGTTTAACAAATGTAAAGTACCTAAAATGGTGCTTGTTACCTTATAAGACTGAATAGGTGTCAGATAAGATATTTCTACTGTTGTTGCTGTTGCCACCTCTATTGGTCATGATCTGATCCTGTTTAGATTGATTGCCCAGCAACTGTTTAGATTGATTGCCCAGCAACTCATTTCCTCATTTTCAATAGCACGCTGGTTTCCTTTTGGGAAATTGCCATTCCCCAGTCTGGGTAACATTGTTGGGATTGTGAATTCAGGTGCCTGGTTTCCCGCTAAGGAAGTCCGTGGGGTCCTTAGAAAAGTCCTACCTCAGAACCTTCCTCTCACTGTCCCATACAAGTCAGAGCTATGAATGTCCCCTAAGCTCACCCAGCTACCCTCTCACAGGACTTTTAATCCTAAGCATCACACAGATAGGGAACCATTTTTAAAAACAGTTGTTCTTTTGTTTTATCAGGAGTGGCTCTTTGTATCTCTGTCTCACTGAAGGTGATGAGTTTACCCTCTCCATCAGTGGAGATGGGGTTGGTGGTAAGGAGGACAGAAGGTAAGACTCCCAATTAAAGTGTTTCAATGTTTTCTGAAAAATTCTGTCTGGTGCAATGACAGCTACTCATATCAGATTATTACATTTGACCCTCATTTCAGTTCAATATTTCCTCTCCCCTAAGCATAGTCAATTTGCTTAATTATATTTGTCTTGACCAAATAAGGTCTGCATGGACCTGGCCATTGACAGGTGAGAAGGGGTGGGAGCAGTTGATGGCAAGAGAAGGAAAGCAGTTGGATATCTCAAGTGCCTGCCACAAGTAAATCATTGTAAAAGCAAGGACATGGGAAAGTCGGACTTATTCATGAGAGTGCTAGTGCCTGGGAGAAACTGTTAAACTCTTTCTGCTATTGAGACACAAGTCACCTTATTATAGTCACAGATACAAACACAGCAGAAAAGTGGGACTTACTGAAATGCTATTGCCTGAGAGAGGCTGTCAGACTGTTTCAGCTACTGAGACTCTAAAACTTGGTTCCTCATGGGTCCAAGCTGGTTCTTCAACCTATCCTTTGACTCTGTAAGTTCTCTCATATCTTTCCTCACTTAAGTTATACAGAGCTGAATTTTGTTGTTTGCAACTGAAGACTTACAACATCACTGCTTTACAGTGAGATGTATAAGATAAATTCCTTCTAAAAATTAATGCTAGAAGATTTGTTTTCCTGGCATTCTGTTATGTTTTGCATGAGATCATTTATTCTATTTCTCTTTTGTGCTTTTCTTCTTGGAAGTTTAGGGCTAGAATTAGTTCACAACTACAGTAGCTATCTTTAAGCATGGATTTTGAAAAAAATAACACAGTATTTTTTCTCCTTTGAGTATTTCTTTACCTTTATTTTAATTTTTTATTATGTATTTGCCTTTTATCACAAGTTCCTTATTTTATACTTAAATGGATGAATAAAAGAATCCAAAACTTAATAAAAAACAATTAAAGATAAAGATGGCACATTTAAAAATTTCAGACTATTAAAGTCTCCATCCATTCTGCTATTCACCTACACACATACAAAATGAATTACCTATGAAATATACATTTTATTCAATGTGATAAATTTATCTTTAAGTTTCTTTTATCAGATTTCTTTTAAATCTGATATTTGCATATATTATAGGCATGAAACTTTAGTGTCAGTAAGGCAGATTATCATGAAAATGTGCACGACTCTTCTTTTCCTTCTGATAGTTAATGTCATTGAATGCTTTTCTTTAAACTCTTCAGTGACACTCACTAATGATTAATGACCCACTGACTCGTGCTGCCTTATAACATGAAAGTCACCGAAATGCCTTTTCCCTGGAGAGCAATTATTCTATGGAACAATATCCCCTACCTGGTGCATTGAAGTCCCAAAGGTTGGCTGTTAAACTTGCAGTTGTAATTCGTGAAAAAGTCCAGAATGCCAAGTTCCGAACTGCTGGGGATTTTATGCACAGTTTCATTTTACTAGAAACAACTTGTTTCTTTTCTGCCTTTGCTTGCAAAGATTTTGAATAAGTAGCTGAAATGGCAGAAGCTTGAAATAGAAGTTTTCGTATTTAAACCCAAAGTTACCTAAGGCCTGTGTATCTTCTAGCTTCTTGGTTTGTGAAATTATACTGCTGACTTGGAAATGTAGACATTTGGGTGTTTGTATGTTTTCAGATGATCATCTATTTTGATATCCCAATGAGGTAAAACGATTAGACAAAAGGAGAAAACACAGGCCGCAGAGTTACATTTCAAAGTAGTAGAGAATTTCAATACATAATACAATTCTGCATATGAATCTCTGGGCCTTGAAGTAAAGGATTCTTTCTGAACACTTCCCTTGTCTGCAGAATATTCGGAATATTTCACTTAGTATGTACACAAATAAAGCCACCATCATTAGACATATAAAATCTAAAGAAGCCACTTACCTCCTTGATGTATTTGATACTGAGGGAGACCTTGCCAGCTTTGCCTATGCTTATGAAAAATGATAACACCTGTTCAGTGTGAATCAGTCAATTAGGAAAAATATTGCTTTTATGTGCCGTCAGCTATTTTAATGCTATGAATGGTACAAGTAATATTAGTCTTACACAGTAAGTATTTATGGTCTTTTGATAAGAAAACATATATTTATTGGAGCACAGTAAAAGACTCGACCCTATGATATTGATGAAAATCATATGATTCCGAAAATGGAGAAATTATTATTAACTTGCTTGATCATAGAATATGCGGGACAAGTATTTTGAGCTGAGTATCCAATTACAGTTAAAGTTTGAATGAATGGAAATGAAGGAAGAAGGAAAGCAGGAAGAGAGAATAAGACAAAGTTTTGAAGTAGAAATAATGTGACTTGTGTAGGAGAGTGGATGGAAAATGGCCTCTCTTGAGCTTAAATGTTGGACTATCTTAGAAAGTAGATGTAGATTCAAAAGACCCAGACATCCCAGAAGAAGTGTTTGGACTAGCTAGGGGCTGTGAATATTGACAGGCCACTGATCTGAGGCCAGAGTGGTGGATGATGGAGTGTAGGCAAGGGAGTCATCCTAAAGACTTTTTAGTAATTTACGTCTAAGGCGATGAAAGCCTGGAGTAGTGAGGTAGCTGCGGGAAGGAAGCAGGGGAGGAGAAGATGAAGGAATGATAACGCTTGGGGACAGATCATAATTAGATGATGAAGGAATAGAAAGAATAAAAGATGGCTCCAAATTTTCTAGTCTCATCCAGATGACTGGAAGAATAATAGCACCTGTGAGAGCCATGACACACTTAAAACCTGATAAATTGAATGTGGTGGAAAGAAAGTTCAGTGGTAGCACCCTATAAGCAACTGGACTCAGGAGAAATGCTCAAAAATCCAAGCCATATATTATGTATGTGCAAATATATGCATACATGTATACTATATATATGTAAATATACACACATATACATATATATAATTTATGGATGAATGTCACAGGAATAAACAAACAGGAAACTGGGAGGCCTAAGATAATTTTAGTTTTGATATAAGTAAAATAAAATGCTATATTCAGAAATGTCATTGATTTAAACTTAACATTTAAGTAATCCCAGATGAGTGCCCTTCATCTCCTCATCTGTGAGCTGGAAATAGTAACCATGGCGTTTCCCAGCTCAAAAAAGGTATCTACATTTTTTATCCTAGTTATGCATTATACTTATATTTTTAAAAATGCTTGCTTAGTGAATTAGTCAGTAAAAAATGTTTTTGTGTTCGAATGTTGTATTATCTCTTATGATAAAAGATGTACATGCAATATATAGAAAAATATATTTAATGTAAAGCATTGCAGTTTCTGACTGGCATACACATTTACATTTTTTACTTATTGCTAACTACCTCGACTAGCCAGCTGTGAGACCTCTGCAGAGTTTTAACTTATCTTACCCTCTATTTTATCCTACTGAAATCTAACATGTCTACTGCAACTCACCACCATTTCCTCCCACTTCTGTCACCCTGGAAGCCCATGGGGAGCAGTGGAAATGGAAGCAGGGACATGTGAGGAAGGGAAATGACTGAGAAGAATGTACACCGCTATCCAGATCCCATTAGGCCGTTAGCAACCACAGAACCCACCAAGTCTCCTGCTGCAATAGAGAGGACGTAGAATGAAAGGAAGAGAAGGAAGAAGCAGAGAGGAAAGTTAAGACGTTAATAACAACCTGGGCAACAAAAGGAGGCCCCCATCTCTACAAAAGATGAAAAACAAAACAAAACAAATTAGCCAGGTGCAGTAGCACACACCTGTAGTCCTACTCAGGAGGCTGAGGCAGGAGGATACCTTGAGCCCAGGAGTTTGAAGTTGCAGTGAGCTATGATTGTGCCACTGCACTCCAGAATGGGTGACAGAGCAAGATTCTGTCTCAAAAAAGAAAAAGGAGTTAATACATCATGGGAGAAAAAGAGAACAAGTCCTTTTCAATCCTCAAGGAGTGTTCTAGAGTCCTTCTTTATCACTTCAGCATCTCACTACTATTTCTCAGTCCCTAACAGCTGATACTAGAATTCTGCTGTGTCTCCTCTACCCTCTACCTAAAGTTCTTGCTCTGCATACACTTCAGGTCCAGGGTATTGAAGGCAGTGCTGCTAGTCCAGAATTGGGGACGGTTCTTTTTTTATCATCATCTATTATGGTCTAGCAGGACACAAAGAAGTGGAACAGAGGGAGACCCTGTATCAATCAAACAATCAGTCAGTCAGTAGAACAATGAGAAACAGGGATTTTCTGCCCCTCACACTATTGTGTGATCTTCCTGGACTTCACAGGCCATGACTCTGAAAGAAATTGATCTCACTGAAAATGTAAAGATTTTGTTGTTCATTTCTTCTTCTTTCACTATATATGATGCATTTTCAAAACTTTTCAGCACTTAAACCTTGGGAATTATATTTTATATTGTTCTAGTCACAATGTGCTTGTAAATTTTTAATCTCTACACTAGACCCAGTCACTGATATTTTGTTTCCTTAATTTTAAAATTAAATTTTAAAATCTGCTCTATAATTTTATGTGGAAGAAAGCATTGAATCATAAGGAAATATATATATTCACAGCTCATGTGAAGACAATATATATACATATATAGATATAGATATAGATATTCTTGTCCCAACTCTGCCACAATGGTGTTGGGCAAGTCAGATTTATTTTATTCTTTTTAAAGTGTATACCATCTCTGAAATTCAGTTGCTTCAATGTAAACTGGGGATAATATTTATCTTACTGGGCTCTCCTGATCTTTAAAATAGGTAATGTATTTGATAACTATTATTAAATGATAGCTTTAACATTCTACCTTCTTTTCCTTTTTAATGAGAGAATCAGGTCAGGCACAGTGGCTCATGCCTGTAAACCCAGCACTTTGGGAGGCCGAGGTGGGTGGATCACTTGAGGTCAGGAGTTCGAGACCAGCCTGGCCAACATGGTGAAACCCCATCTCTACTAAAAAAATACAAAAATTAGCCAGGTGCCTATAATCCCAGCTACTTGGGAGGCTGAGGCAGGAGAATCGCTCGAACCTGCGAGGCAGAGGTTGCATTGAGCCGAGGTTGTGCCACTGCACTCTAGCTGGGTGACAGAGCAAGATTCCATCTGAAAAAAAAATTAATAATAATAAAGAGAGAATCACAAATGTTTGGGGATATGAGGTGACTTGGGAATATGGGATAATAGGTGGGATAAAACCTATTATAGATGGGATAAAATTGGGAAATTAAACCACTTTATGAAATAAATGTTATTTAATTCAGAAACTCTTGATTTTATAAATATTTTATAAAATGTTTATTTATTTATATATTTATTTATTTTGGAGACAGGGTCTCACTCTGTCACCCAGATGAGTGCAGTAGTGCAATCTCAGCTCACTGCAACCTCTGCCTCCCAAGCTCAAGCAATTCTCCTGCCTCAGCCTGCTGAGTAACTGAGATTACAGGTGTGCACCACTACTACCCAGCTAATATGTGTATTTTCAGGAGAGATGTTGGTCAGGCTGATCTCGAGCTCCTAAACTCAAATGATCCACTTGCCTTGACCTCCTAAAGTGCTGTGATTACAGGTGTGAGCCACCACACCAGGCCTAAAGATGTTTTTGAGAAGAGAAAGAGGGACTTTAAGCCAAAATACAGCTAGAAAAAAATAGATTAAATAGATGTTTATATCTTCAAACGAGTAGACAGATATCGCCATATTCTTGCACAATAAGGCAGTAAAATCACTACTGTCCCTGATCCACTGTCCACTTGCTAAAGGTGGAACTTTGCTTTTGCCACCTGCTGTGTGTTTAAGTAGCATTTTAGTCCCATTGCTAGGACAGCATCAGGGAAACAGATGCATAGGGAAATATCCAGTTGCCTGCTCCTGCGGGTATAACAAAAAACAACTAGATTGATGAAATGGTGTCGCAAGTACATATTTTACATAAATTGCACATACTTTAAATAAATGTACATATTGTACATATTTTAAATAAATTTAACTTTAATTTTTGTTGATTATTAAAATCACAAGCTGGATACAGTGGTATATGCCTATAGTACCAGCTACCTGGGATGCATGGCAAAGGATTGCTTTAGCTCAGACATTTACGATCGTAGCAAGATCCTGTCTCTAAAAAAATAAAATAAAATAAAAAGAAGATTAAAAATAGTTCATCAATGCTAGACTGGATAAAGAAAATGTGGTACAATACAACATGGAAAACTGTGCAGCCATAAAAAGAACAAGATCATGTCATTTGAAGGGAGCTGGAGACAATTGTCCTTAGCAAACTAATACAGAAACAGAAACCCAAATACCACATGTCCTTACTTAGAAGTGGGAGCTAAATGATGAGAACACATGGACACATAGAGGCGAACAACACACAGTGGGGCCTTTCAGAGGGTGGAAGGTAGGAGGAGAGAGAAGACCAGGAAAAACAACTAATGGTTACTAGACTTAATAACTGGATGGCGAAGTAATCTGTACAACAAACCCCCATGATACACATTTACTTATGTAACAAACCTGTACTTGTACACCTGAACTTAAAATAAAAGTTAAAAAAAGCCTTTTCAAATAAAATATAAAATTGAAAGATTAAGGAAAATTGACATTTAAATGTTAAAATTTATAACATAAAGTAGTTCAATACCAGTCATTTAAAAAATTTACATTTTACATGTTACATATGTTTTCAGTTATCTCACNAAAATTGAAAGATTAAGGAAAAATTGACATTTAAATGTTAAAATTTATAACATAAAGTAGTTCAATACCAGTCATTTAAAAAATTTACATTTTACATGTTACATATGTTTTTCAGTTATCTCACTATAGATTTGGGTACTATATTCATTTTATGCACAGATGAATTATAAATTGCATTTATATTCAATTAAAATTTAAATAAACATTTTAATAATGAAGTAACATAATATTAATATATGTGTATTTTCCATTTTAAGAAATTTTACCTCAATTATTATTTTTTTTGAGATGGAGTCTCGCTCTGTCACCCAGACTAGAGTGCAGTGGCATGATCTCAGCTCTCTGCAACCTCTGCCTCCCAGGTTCAAGCAATTCTCCTGCCTCAGCCTCCCGAGTAGCTGGGATTATGGGTGTGCACCACCATGCCTGGCTAATTTTTTGTATTTTTAGTAGACACAGGGTTTCACTATGCTGGCCAGGCTGGTCTCAAACTTCTGACTTTGTGATCCACCCGCCTCAGCCTCCCAAAGTGCTGGGATTATAGGCATGAGCCAATGCACCTGGCCCAATTTTTTTGTATCTATAATATTTATACAGACATTTCTATAATCAATAAACAAGATATATAGTTACATGTTTATTCCTCTGGAAGTTAGTAATACCATTTTTGTCTACTCATTCACATCTTTAGGGAAACAAAGTCATGTTTGTATTATGATTTCTATCATAAAATATATTGTACCAATTGTTCACAAGCATCCTACTATATTCTCCGGCTACCAATGAACTCGAAGGGAAAAAATTCGATTTCTTCTGTTCCAGAATTTTGCATATAGAATTCTCTTTCTAAAATATTGATTAATTTCAGAGGTTTGGTCTTAGCCATGTTCAGAGGTAAAATTAAAAGTATATAAACACGAGACTAAGGAAGAGTTAGTCAAATGTCAGCTGAATTCATAGAGCATCACTTAGTTTCCCTTTGCTTCCTTCTATGAAATAGGATTGTTAGGAGCAAAGAGGCAGCTCATGGGAAGACAACATATGACCTAGTGAGACAGTGCTAAGCACCCAGATGAGGCTTGGCACTGCCCGGGAAACTGGCGGTTGAGGGCACGAGCATGCGTGCATGAAAGCACACAGGTACACAGCCACCCGCATCCCCGCCCCCTGCCCCGACACTTTCCTTCTAAGTGCTGAGAGATGCTATGGCACTGCTCAGAAAAATCCTCTCTGTATTTTCTTCTAATGAAATCATAGTTTATAAATACAACAAGGTGCACATTAACATGAAAAGCAATAGAGTTAAATTATTTTTCTCTTTGGTCCTCCTGTACCTTACTTCATCAAACTGCAGACCCTTAGGATAGTGAGACAGCGACAAGATTTACTCTCTGCACTTGATTGCCAAGTGGACCAGAGGCATCATTTCAGCTTCCTATCAGCTGGTTTATAACAACCTCCACTCAGGTCTCACTTAGAAGAGAACACAGATCCGAGGGAAAGTCATTCTGTTTGGGACGTTTTCCAAAACGTATTAAACTGAACATTAGAGAAAGTTGTAAAGAGAAAAATTATAGAGGCCCAGCTTGGATACCTCTTTGCTACAGTGCTTTGGGGTTATTGGCAGTCTGCCGGAAGGTACCTTATGTGCTCATGAGAGAGGCCTTCTTAGACTGTTTAAAAACGGCTTCATCTAGACCCAGAATGAGATAACATAAGACTGAGACTTGACTCCCTCAGAAATGAGCATTGGATGGGGGAAGTGTAGCTTCATATGTCATCATACCAGAAATACTGAAGTTCGTTTAGGGAACTTAGAGACGGTTTATGACAAAAATATATTTACAATGGCATAATCTTTACATTTTGATACTTTCTAAAGTTAGTTTTGCCATGCTGAAAGGAGTCCGGTTTTAACTAAGACCAGAGCAATGGCACTTTGCAGATGAAAAGAGAAGCAAGTGATGCTGTCCTTAGATCAATCCTATTTCTCAGGGATTCAGAAGGGAAGATATGCTAGGAGGCATGCCCACAGCGGTTTGAGATGCTGACCTTACCCCACCCGTCTCTACAGATCATGTGGTCCATCCAGAGTCTTGTGCTCACATGAGGACTGCTTGCTGACACAGCAGGATTATTTTTAAGTATTATTTAATGGTCTTGAGTCTTTTGTTGGGGAAAAAAATAAAAGAGTGGGATGGAGAATTCCTCTTTTTATCATAAGTAAGGGTATGCATTTCTGGAAGTTCTGACCAGACCACCAAGACCCGAGGCAGTGAAGCTCACCATCTGGAATAAAGTTCCACTTAGCCATCTGCAAGCCACTTACAAAGACTATTTTAGGCACAAAATAGCAGCAAATTCTGTAATGTTCATCCAAGAGCCTGCATTTCTGAAATTTCCTCACAATATTTTCTAAATCAGTCACTGAATGAGTGGGTCTACCGTGTGTCTCTAAAATCCAGTACATACTAACACCAACTGAAAGTACTACACAGGCCAGGCGCAGTGGCTCACACCTGTAATACCAGCACTTAGGGAGGCCGAGGCAGGTGGATCACGTGAGGTCAGGAGTTCAAGACTAGCCTGGCCAACATGGTGAAACCCCACCTCTACTAAAAATACATAAATTAGCTGGGCGTGATGCATGCCTATAGTCACAGCTACTCCGGAGGCTGAGGCGGGAGAATCGCTTGAACCCGGGAGGTGGAGGTTGCAGTGATTCGAAATCATGCCATTGCACTGCAGCCTGGGTGACAGAGCAAGACTCCATCTAAATAAATAAATAAATAAATAAATAAATAAATAAATAAATAAACAAACTACACATACACACCCACACACATACAGGACATGGAGCCATTATGAAATGAAAACAGCTAAGGTGAGACTGGGTTCGGCCAGCTATGTGACTTCTAAGTGGCATCACAATTTGACAGGTCTTTTAGGGAGTTCATAACTGAGAAGTACAGAAACTTTATTTGGTCAACAAACCATAAGTGGTCTCTAGAAATAGATGAATTCAACTCAAAGTAAACACTAAATTAGCCAAAATGGTAATGATCAATTTACAACAAAAATGCAGTTGCATTTGAGACTGAAAACACTGCCCCATGGGACCAGTTCATTTTCTTTCTGTTGGGGACTGGCATGGGGATCCAAACCATAACTTGAAGTGATGAGGACAAAACCAGCATGGTAAGAATTCCATATCTCATCTGAACAAGCATGCAAATCTGGATCGCCAAAGAGTGTACTAGAAATAGATTATCTAGCCACACCCTGCAGATTCTGGGACCTGGGAATTGTATTAAAAAACCACCTCAGACAAACCGTTGACATCAGTTTTGAATTGGGGAATGACTGAAAGCTTATCCATTGTGCCAGCATCACTCTAGGACAATCAAATATACCATCTGCACTTTAGAGATATACCAGCCCCCTGACTAAACAGTTCATATTCTTATCTCCTGCCGCCTGGACCTATTTGAATGAGCACTGCCAGTGAAGCTCTTTCTGGAAATATCTATGGCTGAATAACTTCTTTCTAACCAACACCTGCTTTCATTACTTGCATTGTTACCTTCACTTAATTTTGCTGCATCCTGTGATCTATTCTGCTTCCTGAAAGGCAGATTTTTCAGACAATAGTACTGAAAAAATCCCAGCAAAACTGGAAATCAGATCTATTTTGGGTTAATTTAAGCTTCAGTGTCATAATCACTAGGCATATTGCTTTCTACATTGGTTTTTACACTTCATCGCACAGAGGACACTGTTAATTCCAAACACTGGTGTAACCTCTCACTGTTCCTGTTCTTCTTCATGTATTACCTGCCTAAAGAATTGAGATACTTGGTTGTCTAACAGTGGGTTTGCCTGGTCCAAAGGTTTCAGAAATTTTATTAATTTATTTATATCCATTCCCTCATTCTACTCATAGGCACAGTAAGAACATATTTCAGTTATGTTAAAAAGCACACATTAATTTTAATAGAATATTAGAAGTGCCTAACTATCAAGAGTGAGCTGTTAAGTTTTTTTAAAATGGAGACTAATACATGTTTTGTTTTGTTTTGTTTTGTTTTCCGACAGGGTTTCACTCTGTCTGTCACCCGGGCCAGATTGCAACAGTGTGATCTCGGCTTGAGGCAGCCTTGACTTCCCAAGCTCAAGCGATCCTCATGCCTCTGCCTCCCAAGTAGCTGGAACTACAGGCACATGCGGCCAAGCTTGGCTAATTTTTGTATTTTTTATAGAGATGGGGTTTCACCATGCTGCCCAGGCTGGTCTCAAACTCCTGGCCTCAAGTGATCCGGCTGTCTCAGCCTCCCAAAGTGCTGGGATCACAAGCATGAGCCACTGCACCCAGCCATATATTAATTTTTATTAGGAAAATACACACGTATAATAAAGAGAAAATGACTAATATTGAAGAAAATATGCTTGTAACTCACCACAGACAATAGAGTTTTTTAAACATGTAAATCTCTTAATCTTGAAATGCAGAAGGTCAGGATCTCCCCTTCCCTCATTTTTGTTCCCTTCCTCATCCATTGTGGAAGGTATAATTAAGGTAAAATGTGTTTGTCAGGAGGAGGACAATACCAGCAAACTCTGTTGAGATGTTGTGATGTTCCAACTGGAAAAATATTTATCCAGCAGTGAAAAGTAAGGCATGGCTACCTGTCTGCAAGGAACATTGCCTAGAGTTTTCATTTCTGCATGACAAGTTCCCCTAAGGACCAAGTCACAAACTAGGAGACTTGGCAGATAATTGGAAAAGTTAAGAACATCATGAGAAGAAGAAAGAAGACAGTAAGAGACCAGGGTCAGAAGACTTCAGAACACTGGAAAGGGATTCTAATCGAGCCAAACATTAACAATTATTAACGTTAACAATTTGAATTGAGAGAACATCAGTAGGAAAAGGAAATGAATGTTTGGTATAATTCAACAGCATTTAGATTTCACTAGTTTCCTTTTTTTTTTTTTTTTTTTTTTTTGAGACGAGTCTTGCTCTGTCGCCCAGGCTGGAGTGCAGTGGATCTCAGCTCACTGCAAGCTCCGCCTCCCGGGTTTATGCCATTCTCCTGCCTCAGCCTCCCGAGTAGCTGGGACTACAGGCACCCGCCACCTCGCCCGGCTAGTTTTGTATTTTAGTAGAGACGGGGTTTCACCGTGTTAGCCAGGATGGTCTCGATCTGCTGACCTCGTGATCCGCCCGTCTCGGCCTCCCAAAGTGCTGGGATTACAGGCTTGAGCCACCACGCCCGACCTCCTTTTTTTTTTTCTTAACTTTTATCTTAAGTTCAGGGGTACATGTGAAGGTTTGTTATATAGGTAAACTTGGGTCATGGGAGTTTGTTGTACAGATGATTTTGCCACCCAGGTATTCATTTTCTTTAGTCTGTCACTGATGGACATTAAGGTTTATTCCATGTCTTTGCTATTGTGACTAGTACTGCAATGAACATATGTGGCATGTATCCTTTGTCATCTAAAATGATTGTTTTCTTTCAAGTAGAAAACTATACCTAAATATCCTGCCAAATGTTAAAGATAAAGCTAAGAGTTTAGCTTACATTATCTACATTTTTTTTCTAACAACTAGTCCAATAACAAAAGTAGTATCACTACACTTCAAATTCTGTCCAGTCCTTACCTTAATTTTGCAAAAAGCATCAGTGGTACCTGTTAAATGCCCAAAGAGGGGGAAAATGTTTATTCTATCTCCTCCCTAATTTAACACTTGATTTTTCTTCGCAATTTGATTTGAAAGTTGCTCCACTTTTATTCATGCAACAAAATTTTACTGAATAACTACCATAATTCAGACACAGTTAGGTAATGGTTTAATCTGCCTGTTAATTAAAGCTTTGCCACTTGATGAGTTCACAAAAAAAATGTTTCCTCCCAGGCTGTTTGATGTCTCTATAATTTTACTAAAGGTCTCTTTACTTGCTCTCATGTCTTACTTCTTTGGTCCAAAAATTAGCTGGGTGCAGTGTCTCGTGGGTGTAATCCCAGCACTTTGGGAGGCCAAGGCGGGCGGATTACCTGAGGTCAGGAATTTGAGACCAGTTAAACACCATGGTGAAACTCCCGCCTCTACTGAAAATACAAAAATTAGCCGGGTGTGGTAGTGTGCGCCTGTAGTCCTAGCTACTCGGGAGGCTGAGGCAGGAGAATTGCTAGAACCCAGAAGGGAGAGGTTTCAAACCAAGATCGTGCCACTGCTCTGCAGCCTGGGCAACAAGAACCATACACCAGCCTGGGCAACAAGAGTGAAACTCCATCTCAAGGAAAACAAACATACAAACAAACAATTAAACGTCTACTTTATATTTTAAAATGTAGGCCAGGGTTTACTTACCATCTTAAGCCTTCTTTCCCTTCCCACCCCTCTAAAATATTGGACACCACTTCCTTTGTGCTCTGAATAAGCTAATCTAAATTTCTATAATATCTATGTTATATAAATATATCTTTAAATGTCCATAACACACACTGTATTTTATTTTCCTAGCTACTTTTTGGAAAATTACTTCTTCCCCTTTTCATCTCTGTAGTTCAGTTGGAACTAACTTCACCTTCACAAAACTCACATAAAAATGATATAAGTAGTAAAAACCAGATTTCATTTTGAAATTGATATGAATGCTTGAAAAGAAAAGGTCTCTTTTCTGAAATCCTAATTGCTAAGCATCGTATAAAATCAAGGATCATATATGTCACCATTTGTTGGTGGCAAGCCTGAGAGTGAAATCATTAGAGTAAAACTCAGCCAAGAAGTAAAGAGGTAGACAATGTGTCCTAAAACTATGTGAGTTCCTGGATCTAGCTGTGGCTGAAGCCATTTGTACCCCCAGATATTTAGATGTTCTTGCTAATGAACATTATTCTGATTAAACCAGTTTAGACTGAATTTTCATCATTTGCAAGCAGAAAAGCCTGCAGTAATACATCATGTCTGTTGCTGTAACTATACTGTTCTGTCTAAATTGCCTCTTCTAGTCTATGACAGAACTTGGAACAAAATGGGTACTCTTTTGGTTTACTGATTAAAGAATGAATATGAATGAATAAAATAAATACATGGAGGAATATAGAAAAAAGGTAAATTTCTTGTTGTAGTCCCAGTATACCAACAATTTGGTGCCCTTGTTCTAAAACAAACAGAAATGCCCAGTGAAAAAACTAATTAATTATTTCCAAGTTATTGTACTGCACTGTGCTGGTCAAAGTGGATCACCATCCCTTGAAAAATCCTAAGATGGCTTACTCAGGTTGAATGGATTTAGGAAATATCTCAGGATAACCAAACCCTTTACTTACTTCTTAACACCAGATGATATCTTCCAGGTCCTAAAGTTATTTTAAATGGCACATGAGATGGCGTCTCTGTCTGTTCTCTTGAGATCAGGTTTCATGGTCTAATCAGACTCACCATTAACAATCTTCCCCTGGACAGGAACAGAGTTAATATAGTGTGATGAGAGAGTGTTGGCCGGTGGCTCAAGCAGCTCTGCAAGTCTGCACATGTGGATTCTATTTTCAAACCTATGATTGATTTACTTTCAGACTATGGCAAACCCTCCACTCTCCCACATGATGCTTATCAACAAATGGTGTCTGCTTAACTCATTCATTGAGAAAATATAACTGCATTTCAGAAATTTAAAATTATTTCCCATGAACAATTTTTGTTTCTCTTACCACAATGTATTATGCATGCATAATACACTACCTGATCTAAATAGTTACATTAAGACATTTTTTTTAATTTTGAAAGTTCAACATTTCCTCTTAATGAAGATATTGGCCTATGTTTACAATTTGATATTCTTCTTATCTCGATTTATGTTATTTATAGCTGTAAAAAAAATCGCTCTGAAGATCCATTGTTTTTGAACATTCTCTTAAGTTGTTTCCTATGGATTGTAAGCTACTCAGATAGGGATGAATGAGTATTGAACGTACATTTGTTGATTTGACTTAATGACATTTGAATTTGATACAATAATCATCAGTTCACATATATAAGGTGATATATGTGTGTGTATCATTTCCAAATGCAAACTGCTAGAAGAAGGGAGTATATATACATTTGGAACTCATTTTTCTTTTGATGGTATACAAAGTTGAGTTAGCTTGTGTTGGAAAGAAATGGCAGGGGCTGTGAAAAACAGAGTTTCTGAATTATTACTGTACCTTAAAGTCAAGAGCTAGGATAGATGACTTTGAGGGATACTTTAGAAGTCATTTTATTATTTGAAAACCAATACTAGATACCATAAGAAATCATATAAGACACTATCATCCATAAATTTTCTTTAAATTATTTTTAAATGTACTTGGTGTATGGATTTGTGGTTAGAGTTATGCTGACCTACTTAGTTCCATGTTATGGAACACGTGAAATAACATCAGCACTGTCTGTTTCTTCAAAGACTGAAAAAGAAAAGTTACTGGGAAATCATCTCGGCCTGGCACTTTGGGAAGGATATTAAATCAATGTTTTGTTCCATGTTAGTCTCTCTTGCTGGGTCAAATTTTTTGTTATTTGAGTTTGTTGGTTATTTAGTTATTTAGGTTTTCATTGTTATCTTCCATTTCTTCTAGGGTTTTGTAATTATTTTCCTGTACTTCTGTAAATACACACTAAAAATGATTTGATTACTTCTGTGTCTGTACCCTTTAGCTTTTTGTCTGTATAATTGTGTAATTCTGTTTTCTCACGTAATTTATGTATTGTAAAATATTTTATCTAAAATTTGGATCTGCATTATTTATCAATGTTGTGTTTTTATATTTGGTTCACTTATTTATGTCTTTAACTTTATTTGTGCCTTTCAATCTTCTTTCTTTAGATTTTTTTTTGGTCTATTTCTATCTTATTTTGTTAGATGTTTAATTTTTCACATTTATTCTATATCAGCTTAAGTTGCATGAAAGTATAATGCTATGAAGCTGTGTCTAAGCTGAAGTTTGGCTCTATCCTATACATCATATATAGCATATCATATCTCATATATATATGGGATACGTAGGGGTTCATCTAAAATATTTTCTATTTTGAGTATTAAATATATTTACATATATAAGCATATACAAACATATATATGTGCATGTGTATGTGTATATATGCATATATAATAACTGGATAATTTTTTTTATTTCATTGGTGTCATTTGTTCTATACTACATTTTGGAATATGTTATCTAAAATACTATTTTAAAACACGTTCAAAATACCTTGAGAGGAAGTGTTCTTCTAGTGATGTATTTATTTATTTTATATATTTGGATTAACCTGACTAATAACTATATACATCCACATGCTTTTATAGACTTACTATTTCTCGAGATATAAGATTTCTTCAGTTAGCCTCCTGCTTCTACAAATTTTTTTATAGTTACACCCATGAGAATCTGCAATTCTTGTTTGATATACTTTATTATTTGCTGCGTAATAATCAATTCATTTCTCTAATTCAAGAACATTCGTTTTCCATGAGTTGAGTGTTTCCATGTTGAGTTCTATACCTAATATATACCATTTTTTCTATGACTACTTTAAAGAAATTGTCTTTTCTGTAGTTTTTAGTTTTTAAGATATTTTATTTTTTTCCTAATAGTCATTTATTTGTTTATTCTATAATGATACAGTTTTGGTGCTCATTTGTTTATATTTTTCCAGTCTCTAATTTATATCACTCTTTTGTTTCATGAGATAATGAAGCAAAAAAAAATGGTATAAATTAGACTTATTTTTTGTTTGTTTACCTGTTTTTTGTTTCATTGATTTCATGTTTTCATGTTTTTTGTACTTCTTGGAGATGTGCAAGTATTTTTGAAATAATTTTTAAAAATATTTTGTGTAAATCCTATAAGAGTTTTTTTCCAATATTATATTATATGTCCTTAAAATTGGAGTAGCATTTTTTATAGGGCTCAGGGGATTATTGTTTTCATCTTTCTGATAATTAATGTGGGCAGTTATATCTGGATATTATCGCCTGGGATATAATTTATATAAATTTCCTGTAATTATTTTACTTCCTTATCTGAGACCTGTTTGTGTTCACATCAGAACATTGTGAAGTTTGAGGGTGATTATTGCTGACTTGTGTTCTATGTGTAATAACTTTATAATCTCATATTAGATCAGAGCCATGGGTTCGTCAGTAAAAACTGCATATGAACATGATTGGTGGATTGGTCTCTGATATTTTAAAATTAAAGGTTTTGTTCCATCAAATTAGGAGTCTTTCCTAATCCAATAGGAGATATATTTGAATTTAATATCAAAGTTAAATCACTAAGGCTTCTTTTCCCACGGATTCATTCAGAGAAGTTGAGTTCCACACCATTGCCAATCTTTCCAGCATCATTCCACCTCCTCTCTCAGCCAAAGGAGAGAAAAATAGACAAACTATGAAGAGCTCAAACATAACTTTCTTTGAGAGCTTTCCCTCAGGTACTTGCACAGCTACAGAGATTCTTGTGTAATTTATTTTCTCTTTTGTGATTCTGATGGAAAATTCTATATTTATTTTTGTTGACCATTATGATTTTATGTTGCCTCTGCTGCCTTTCTACCTGTGAGAAGACAAACTCATTCATCTTTAATGAATAATTCTCATGGTGATGATGACATTTGCCTTCTCTTTCCTTTAGTTATCTGTCTGCAGATAGAATTAATTACTCTTGAAATGGGGTTTGCCAATTATTTAACCTGAAATAATCTCATTTTCCACAGCTCAATCAAAATCCTGGGAGGTAAAACTTCTCTAACAAATGTTCTTAGTATCCTCGATGATCAATCCACCAGAATACTCATTTTCTTCTAAAAATATTACTTTACTTTTTTAGCTCCATGATGACAATCATACCTTCCAGTCAAAAAAAAAAAAATAGCTTTTTATTTTAAAATGTTTAGAGGCTATGATTTCTGTAAAATTAAGGACAAGGCTCTTTCTTTAGCTTTTGCCACACTAATTTGTCCTGGTCAAGCGAAAATATCATTTTAGTTCGTGTGGTACTTAATTGTGAACAGCAATGGCTGGAGGATTTTAAGGGTCACTAGGTCCAGATGTTTGGTCATTAGTCACCACCATATAACCCACCTTCAATATAATAAATATGGATAAAATAAGGAAACACTTCAGCCGTCAACAAGATTAGTGTTCAAGACTAATAGGAGCCTGATTTCTGCTTTTTAACTTTGTTAACATTTAACCCTTTGAGGGCACAGAATTTCACTTGAAGTAAATCTCTCTCCTCACACACTCTGCTCTTATTTTCTGAAGTTTATATACCTTCATTAATGGCACATCCATTCACCAAAGAAGTGCAGGCATGCTTTTAAGTATTTTAATACTTTACATCACACTTCATATCTTTTTCTTAACAACATATTGGAATGTTTAAGAAGGTGGTTTTGCTGGACAGTCAGGTAATTGTCTGATAAAGTGACCTATGTCTGTGGCTATAGAACAGCCTATTTAAAAGAATTTATTGGACATATTGGGTTGATCTGTACTCCCTAAAACAATAAAAGGATTATTTGAAAACCTTCTTTGTGGGTTTCCTCTTCTTTTTATTTTTTGGTATTTGTATAGAAAAAAAAAGTACATGTCCTAAAATCTTCTATCTCTTGTGTAGTATTTCTCAACTGGTGCGATGAAAATAAAACTTGCAACTGTATGCTGCAGGCCTTAGAATCTAGCTACAATAGATGCCATTTCTGTCACTTCTGTAGGCACCACTGTAGTAAATGAAATAGTAATAATACTAACCATGTAGAGTTGTTATTTGGATGAACAAGATAATGTAGGCATTCAATTAATACTAATTTTATTTTTCTTGTTTGCATTGATGTTCGAACAATATTCTGAACGATATGTTTGCAAATAAAATACCTACTTCAAGAGGTGAATAAGATTGTTGGCTACAAGCTGCAAAGGATCCTTTTGCTGGTATTTTGGCATTATGGAATGCCTATAATATCTGCTATTTTAAATGTAACTCTTTGTGGAAACTCATTTTTTTGTTGTTAAATTAAATATCATCTTGAGTCTGTTACTCGGACAACTTTTTTTCTGTTAAAACAGGCCTCATCCTGAATTATTAATAACTCACTGTAATTATAGCTTTATATTAAAATAAGAATTCCAAATTGGAAAAAAAGGAAAATATATATCTTTGGCTAGTTGATGCAGTTCACAATGCTAATTGTTTACTATATATGTATCAGCATTCTTAGAAACATCTTTTTTATTTTAGCTTTACTGATCTATAATTTACAGATAAAAATGGTATATATTCAAGGTGTTCAATATGATGATTTGATATTGTATAATGATCACCACAATCAAATTAATCAACACATTCATCACCACACAATTACTTTCTTTGTGTGTATGTGTGTGTGGTAAGGACACTTAACATCTACTCTCAGCAAATTTCAGGTAAATAATACAGTCTTGCCAACTAGAGTCACCATGCTGTACATTAGATGCCCGTGAGTTACTCATCTCATAATTGAAAGTTGTATACTCTTTAACCAACATTCACCCCTTTCCCCTGCCCAAGCCCCTGGAAACTACCATTCAGGGTATAATTTTGATGATAATACAATGGTGTCAGTTGTGGCCTCCTGAGTACCAATTCTTTCTGCTCTGTGCAAATGCTCCACAACTCTAAGCCTGGCCATGTGAAAATCACAGATTGTCTCTTCCAGGTCTTTAAGTCCTTTCTTGACATGTCACAGGAGCTAACTGACAATGATCTGGGTGAAAATAATTACTCAACTGAAAGAAACCAGTAGAAAAATAATGGATCATCCGCTTCAACCAAAAAGTGGAGAGGTCCATTGACTAAATTCCAAAACAACCTCAGAAACCTTCCTCTTATCATGAATTGTTTTTTGTTTGTTTGTTTTCTTCTCTATCTACTGCTAGTTCATATATTTCCTCTGTAATTTACTGTTTTCTTTGCTCCAAAAATAATAACTATCTCATTCCATATGGTCTATTGTGATGGCACAATGCATTTATAGATAAAAAAGAAGTAATTGATTGCTGTATCAATTATATGATCCTAAAAAGGCAAATTTGTATAGGCTTCTATATAGTTAACTGCATTATTTATTTTCTATTAAGATTTTTTATATTTTGCAAACTCAGTCGGCTTTCAGTCTTATTTATGCACTGTACTAAACTCTTTTTTGTTTCTTCGTTTGTTTGTTTGTATAGAAACAAGGTCTTGCTCTATCGCCTAGTCTGTAGTGCAAAGGTGCAATCAGAGCTCACTGCAGCCTCAACTTCCTGGGCTCAAGCATCCTCCCATCTCAACCTCCCAAGCAGCTGAGACTACAGGCATATGCCACAACACCCGGCTACTTTTTTTTTTTTTTTTTTTTTGTACAGACAAGGTCTTGCTATGTTTCCCAGACTATTTTCCCAGGTCTTGAACTCCTGGCTTCAATTGATTCCCCCACCTTAATCTCCCAAAGTGGTGGGATTACAGGTGTGAGCCACCATACCTGGCCTGTTTTTTTGTTTTGTTTTGTTTTGAATATATAATATTTATTTTTCAAGGTTGTTTATTAATCCAGATCCATAAAATAGTTTACATTTAGTATGTGTGTATTACATACACAGGGTAATTACCTATTGTCCACACCAGTGTATATATACATGTACATCAATACACAAATTAATATTCGTTTATAATTTATGTTCCCTTATAAATTTGGAAATTAGCTTTCCAATGCTTATATCTATTTCCATTGAGTCTGGGAAAATTGTCACAATTTATGTATTATGCTGCTGTGAAGCTATATATGCAATATATAAAATTTATTTTCAAATGTCGACTGAACACTTTATAGATTTTTATTTCCTCCATCTCTTTCTGTAACCCTATTACTTAAATTGTTAGTACAGCTGTCTGAGAGATCAGATTTAAGGCCTTCAAATGTTTCCTCGGTCTTAGAACAGATGCCTCAGGAGACTTTCCATCAGAAAGGTACATTGGATTAGCACAGCCTGTTTCTCTACCATATTCTTTAAGCAGAACTGACAGCCTCAAAATAAGAAAAACAATTTTTGTTAGGATGTGCATGGAATTTAAAGAGAGGGCATATTTTCTCCTTACCAGTATGAAGGATACCAAAATTGATTATCTAGAAAACAATTTCATACCATTCCAATGAATGAAACGAGGTCAAATGAAATACATAAATGTGTATCAAATGTAATAGATGCTTACAAAATCAGAAGAGTGTTTTAATGAAGAAGGAAATTAGTGTATTGGCTTGGTAGACCTATCAATCCAGGCATAATTCTTTGGCATATGATAGCAATATTGAATGCATACACTGTGATCTAGTTTTGCCAGAACACATACATCAATGTTTACTGATTAAGTGGCAGTGAAGTGTCATAAGATCTGAGACAGAATCTTCAATTCCTTAGCAGAAGAATGGATTCAGTGAAGAATGCTGCACCTGCTACTTTTCACCAAGTGAGATTTAAGGATTAATTTTTTCTTTTAACTCTGAACTGAGTATGTAGACTGGATTATACCTAAGAATTGGAAGACACAATTCTAAGATGACAAGTAGAAATATTTCACAAGTTATAGACAGCTAAGATTAACTCATGAAAAATAAATGGAAAATGTAAGCAAAATATAAATCATTTTATTGTACTTCTCTAATTGTATGAGAGGGGACATGTGTCTGAATATAAACTTGTGTTTGGGCTACAAAAATCTTCATATTTGGCAAAGGAGGTTTTCATCATAGGACTGCAGCTTTTCTAGACTAGATTTCTGCCTCTGACTCTACATTATTTATGCAGGCACCAGTTGAACTAATGATATTGTTCAAGCAATGAGATACTTTCCTACAGAGTGAAAATCAAGAAATCCCATGCAAACTGCACAGGTATTTTCATTTCATTATTTTAATAGTAAAATATACACTTTAAAACATGGAAGGCAAAAAAAGTATCTAATTTTGACTTGTTAAACATATCTAAAATTTCCTTTTACAAAACTACACCAAATTCAAGATTTTTAAAATAATTATTATTATACTTTAAGTTCTAGGGTACATATTATTATACTTTAAGTTCTAGGGTACATATGCACAACACACAGGTTTCTTACATAGGTATACATGTGCCATGTTGATTTGCTGCACCCATTAACTTGTCATTTACATTAGGTATTTCTCCTAATGTTATCCCTCCCCCAGCCTCCCACCCCATGACAGGCCCCAGTGTGTGATGTTCCCCTCCCTGCGTCCAAGTGTTCTCATTGTTCAATTCCCACCTATGAGTGAAAACATGCGGTGTTTGGTTTTTGGTCCTTGCGATAGTTTGCTCAGAATGATGGTTTCCAGCTTCATCCATGTCCCTGCAAAGAACATGAACTCATCCTTTTTTATGGCTGCATAGTATTCCATGGTGTATATGTGCCACATTTTCTTAATCCAGTCTATCATTGATGGACATTTGGGTTAGTTCCAAGTCTTTGCTATTGTGAATAGTGCCGCAATAAACATACATGTGCATGCATCTTTATAGTAGCATGATTTATAATCCTTTGAGTATATACCCAGTAATGGGATCACTGGGCCAAATGATATTTCTGGTTCTAGATCCTTCAGGAATCGCCACACTGTCTTTCACCATGGTTGAACTAATTTACACTCCCACCAACAGTGTAAAAGTGTTCCTATTTCTCCACATCCTCTCCAGCATCTGTTGTTTCCTGACTTTTTAATGATTGCCATTCTAAGTGGCAGGAGATGGTATCTCATTGTGGTTTTGATTTGTATTTCTCTGATGACCAGTTATGATGAGCAGAGCATTTTTTCATGTGTCTGTTGGCAGCATAAATGTCTTATTTTGAGAAGTGTCTGTTCATATCCTTTGCACAGTTTTTGATGGGGTTGTTTGATTTTTTTTTTTCTTGTAAATTTGTTTAAGTTCTTTGTAGATTCTGGTTATTAGCCCTTTGTCAGATGGGTGATATTGGCTGTGGATTTGTCATAAATAGCACTTATTATTTTGACATATGTTCCATTGATACTTAGTTTATTGAGAGTTTTTAGCATGAAGCGTTATTGAATTTTGTCAAAGGCCTTTTCTGCATGTATTGAGATAATCAAGTGGTTTTGGTCATTGGTTCTGTATACGTGATGGATTACATTTACTGATTTGCGTATGTTGAACCAGCCTTGCATTCCAGGGTTGAAGCCGACTTGATCATGGTGGATAGAGTTTTTGATGTGCTGCTGGATTCGGTTTGCCAGTATTTTATTGAGTATTTTCGCATCGATGTTCATCAGGAATATTGGTCTAAAATTCTCGTTTTTTGTTGTGTCTCTGCCAGGCTTTGGTATCAGGATGATGCTGGCCTCATAAAATGAGTTAGGGAGGATTCCCTCTTTTTCTATTGATTGGTATAGTTTCAGAAAGAATGGTACCAGCTCCTTTTTGTACCCATGGTAGAATTTGGCTGTGAATATGTCTGGTCCTGAACTTTTTTTGGTTGTTAGGCTATTAATTATTGTCTCAATTTTGGGGCTTGTTATTGGTCTATTCAGAGATTCAACTTCTTCCTGGTTTAGTTTTGGGATGGTGTATGTGTCCAGGACTTTATACATTTCTTTTAGATTTTCTAGTTTATGTGCATAGACATCTTTATCATATTGTCTGATGGTAGTTTTTATTTCTGTGGGATCGGTGGTGATATCCCCTTTATCATTTTTTATTGCATCTATTTGATTCTTCTCTCTTTTCTTCTTTATTAGTCTTACTAGCGGTCTATCAATTTTGTTGATCTTTTGAAAAAAACAGCTGCTGAATTCATTGATTTTTGGAAGGGTTTTTTTGTGTCTCTATCTCCTTCAGTTCTGCTCTGATCTTAGTTATTTCTTGCCTTATGCTAAGTTTTGAATTTTTTGCTCTTGCTTCTCTAGTTCTTTTAATTGTGATGTTAGAGTATCTATTTTAGATCTTTCTTTCTTTCTCTTGTGGGCATTTAGTGCTATAAATTTCCCTCTACACATTGCTTTAAGTGTGTCCCAGAGATTCTGGTGTGTTGTGTCTTTGTTCTCACTGGTTTCAAAGAACATCTTTATTTCTGTCTTCATTTTGTTATTTACCCAGTAGTCATTCAGGAGCAGGTTGTTCAGTTTCCATGTAGTTGTGCAGTTTTGAGTGAGTTTCTTAATCCTGAGTTCTAATTTGATTGCACTGTGATCAGAGAGACCATTGTGATTTCTGTTCTTTTACATTTGCTGAGGAGTGCTTTACTTCCAATTATGTGGTAAACTTTAGAATAAGTGTGATGTGGTACTGAGAAGAAGGTATATTCTGTTGATTTGGGGTGGAGAGTTCTGTAGATGTCTATTAGGTCTGCTTGGTGCAGAGATGAGTTCAAGTCTTGGATATCCTTGTTAAACTTCTGTCTCATTGATCTGTCTAATATTTACAGTGGGGTGTTAAAGTCTCCAAGTATTATTGTGTGGGAGTCTAAGTCTCTTTGCAGGGAGTCTAAGTCTCTTTGCAGGTCTCTAACAACTTGCTTTATGAATACAGGCTGCTCCTGTATTGGGTGCATATATATTTAGGATAGTTAGTTCTTCTTGTTGAATTGATCCCTTTACCATTACATAATGGCCTTCTTTGTCTCTTTATATTTTTGTTGGCTTAAAGTCTGTTTTATCAGAGACTAGGATTGCAACCCCTGTTTTTGTTTTGTTTTGTTTGTTTGTTTGTTTGCTTTCCATTTGCTTGGTAGAACTTTCTCCATCCCTTTATTTTGAGCCTATGTGTGTCTCTGCACATGAGATGGGTCTTCTGAATACAGCACACTGATGAGTCTTAACTCTATCCAGTTTGACATTCTGTGTTCTTTAATTGGGGCATTAGCCCATTTACATTTCAGGTTAATATTGTTATGTGTGAATTTGATCCTGTTATTATGATGCTAGCTGGTTATTTCACCCATTAATTGAAGTAGTTTTTTCATACCATTGATGGTCTTTACAGTTTGGCATGTTTTTGGAGTGTCTGGTACCAGTTGTTCCTTTCCATGTTTAGTGCTTCCTTCAGGAGCTCTTGTAAGGCAGGCCTGGTGGAGACAAAATCTCTCAGCATTTGCTTGTCTGTAAATGATTTTATTTTCCTTCACTTATGAAGCTTAGTTTGGCTGGATATGAAATTCTGAGTTGAAAATTATTTTCTTTAAGAACGTTGAATATTGGCCCCCACTCTCTTTGGCTTGTAGTGTTTCTGCTGAGAGATCCACCGTTAGTCTAATGGACTTCCCTTTGTGGGTAACCCGACCTTTCTCTCTGACTGCCCTTAACATTTTTTCCTTCACTTCAGCATTGGTGAATCTGACAATTATGTGTCTTTGGGTTGCTCTACTTGAGGAGTATCTTTGTGGTATTCTCTGTATTTCCTGAATTAGAATGTTGGCCTGCCTTGCTAGGTAAGGGAAGTTCTCCTGGATAATATCCTGCGGAGTGTTTTCCAACCTGATTCCATTCTCCTCATCACTTTTAGGTACACCAGTCAAACGTAGATTTGGTCTTTTCACATAGTTTCATATTTCTTGGAGGCTTTGTTCGTTTCTTTTTTTTTTCTTTTTTCTCTAAACTTCTTGCTTTATTTCATTAACTTAATCTTCAATCACTGATACCCTTTTTTCCACTTGATAAAATCAGCTATAAGCTTGTGCGTGTGTCACGAAGTTCTCGTGCCATGGTTTTCAGCTCCATCAGGTAATTTAAGGTCTTCTTTACACTGTTTATTCTAGTTAGCCATTCATCTAACATTTTTTCAAGGTTTTTAGCTTCCTTGCAGTGGGTTAGAACATGCTCCTTTAGCTCAGAGAAGTTTGTTATTACCAACCTTCTGAAGCCTACTTTGGTCAACTCGTCAAAGTCATTCTCTGTGCAGCTTTGTTCTGTTGCTGGCGAGGAGCTGCAATCCTTTGTAGGAGAAGAGGTGCTCTGTTTTTTTACAATTTTCAGCCTTTCTGCTCTGGTTTCTCCCCATCTTTGTGGTTTTTATCCACCTTTGGTCTTTGATGTTGGTGGCCTACAGATGGGGTTTTGGTGTAGGTGTCCTTTTTGTTGATGTTGAAGTTAATCCTTTTTGTTTGTTAGTTTTCATTCTAACAGTCAGGTCCCTCAGCTGCAGGTCTGTTGGAGTTTGCTGGAGGTTCACTCCAGACCCTGTTTGCCTGGGTATTACCAGCAGAGGTTGTAGAACAGCAAATATTGCTGAACAGAAAATACTGCTCCCTGATCCTTCCTCTTGAAGCTTTGTCCCAGAGGGGCACTCGCCTATATGAGGTGTCTGTAGGCCCCTACTGGGAGGTGTCTGCCAGTTAGGCTACATGGGGGTCAGGGACCCACTTGAGGAGGCAGTCTCTTCATTCTCAGAGCTCAAATGCCATGCTTGGAGAACCACTGCTCTCTTCAGAGCTGTCAGACAGGGACGTTTAAGTCTGCAGAAGTTGTCTGCTGCCTTTTGCTCAGCTATACCCTGCCCACAGAGGTGGAGTCTATAGAAGTAGTAGGCCTTGCTGAGCTGAGGTGGGCTTCACCCAGTTCGAGCTTCCTGGCTTCTTTGTTTACCTACTCAAACCTCAGCAATGACAGACACCCCTCCTGCAGCCAGACTGCTGCCTTGCAGTTTGATCTCAGACTGCTGTACTAGTAGTGAGCAAGGCTCCATAGGCATGGGACCCACCGAGGCAGGCACAGGAGAGAATCTCCTTGTCTGCATGTTGCTAATACTGTGGGAAAAGTGCAGTATTTGGGCAGAAGTGTCCTGTTTTTCCAGGTACAGTCAGTCACAGCTTTCTTTGGCTAGGAAAGTGAAATTCCCTGACCCCTTGCACTTCCCAGGTGAGGCGATGCCCTGCTCTACTTCTGCTCGCCCTCCGTGGGCTACATCCACTGTCCAGCCAGTCCCAATGAGAAGAAGCAGGTACCTCAGTTGGAAATGCAGAAATCACCCATCTTCTGTGTCGATCATGCTGGGAGCTGCAGACTGAAGTTGTTCTTATTTGGCCATCTTGGAATGGATCCCAAGAATTTTCTTTAAAGTAACAACAGGCTAAAATAACAAGTAACAATAATAATCTTGTATATGTATATGTGTATATGTCTATGTCTATGTATATGTATACAGACACACAATACTTATTGTTAATATGGGTCATTTGACTTCTGATTTCTAGTCCAACATATAAAGAACTTGGAAGTCATCGTTATCATCCAAATATGAAAGAAGTTGAACAAACTGAAAATCAACAGTTCTTAGCTCAATCAGACAATTGAAGTCACAAGTCGAACTACCCCTTGAAAACTGGAAAGATGGAGAAGTAGATTCAGAGAATAACAGCTTACCTGAAGTGGAAGCCCAGGAACAGAACCCTGCAACTGGCATCAGTAACAGGATTAACATGTTAGGCTAGAAATGATGAATTGCTGGAGGTACAATGTAAACTAATTTGACAGTTAAAAACTCTGAGGTGTCAAAGTCTTAGTAAAGACCTTTACATTTTTATGAGTTTTACCCGCAGATTCCCAGTCAGGTTCTAGCTTTAAAGATTTAAGCAAAATTACCTCTTGTTTCCAGCAGGGTGACAGGAAAAAGCAACTATTTTGGAATATACTCTGAGCTCTCAGTTCTCATCAAAAAGCTATAAAAATAAAATCATGTCATTTTCTGCAACATGGGTTGAACTGGAGGACATTATGTTAAGTGAAATAAGCCAGGCACAGAAAGATAAATATCATGTTTTCTCATTCATATGTAGGAACTAAAAGAATTGATCTCATGAAAATAAAGAGTAGAATGGTGGTTATCAGACACTAGGGAGTATAGGGAGGGGGTAAAGGAGTATGAAGGTTAATGGGTACAAAAGCACAATTAGCTAGAAGAAATATGTTCTAATCTTTGACAGCACAGTAGAACAACTATAGTTAAAAATAATGTGTTGTATATGTCCAAATAGCTAGAAGAGAAGATTTGTAATGTTCTCAACACAAATAAATTATAAACATCTGAGGTGATGGATATCCCAGTTACCCTTATTTGATAGTTGCACATTGTATGCATGTACCAAAATATCACATGAACCTCATAAATATACACAACTATTATAGCTATTGTATATCAATTTTTAAAAAGTCCTGGCCCCAAGGAAACCATTTCATCAGAGAATAACTGGGGTTTTGCCAGACCCTAATCAAACAGGGAGAAGGGAAATGCCCAACTCAGGCTCACTAAAAGACTGAGACCTAATCACAGGTTTGTAGAATACCTCCCCACCTACCTTACCAACACATAGATAGCACGACTATATAACAGGAATGTAGCTAAAAGAACTCTAAGTTCCAGACCCTATTTATGTAGTCTCTAGGAAAACCTGAGAATCGCAGGGGAAGCAAAATCATGGACATTAAATAAAATGTTAGTTTCTGACACCAAAGCTACAGCAAACTGAACATGGCCTAAACCCCAGAAAGAAAAACATAAAACTTCACACTAAAGACCTTTCTATATCAGTTCCTTTTGGCAGGTAATCAGGTCTTGCTTTCAATGAAAAATTACAAGGCATGCTAAAGGGCAAAAATTACACTCTGATGAGGCAAAGCAAGCATCAGAATGAAAACCAGATCAGCATAGGTTTTAGAATGATCACACTGGGAATTTAAAATACTTATGATTAATATGCTAATGATTCTAATGGAAAAGTAAGCAGTATACAAAACAATGGGTACCATAAACAAAGAGATAGCAATTCTAAGAAAGGATCAAAATAAAATGCTAGAAATGAAGAGTCCCTTTGATGGGTTCATCAATAGACTGGACACAGTTGTAGAGCAAATCAGTAACCTCGAATATGTGTCAATAGAAACCTCTAAAACTGAAATGTAAAGAGAAAAAATTAATGAAAAAGATAGAATAGAATTTCCAATTACTGAGATAAATACAAAAGGCATAACATATGTATAATGGAAATACCAGAGAAAAGAGTAAACAAAAAAAATTTTCAAGTAGTCATGGCTGAGAATTTTCCAAAATTAATGACACCAAGCCATAGATCTAGAAAGCTAAGAAAACATCAAGCAGAACAAATACCAAAAATTCTATACCTAAGTACACAATATTCCAACTATAGAAAATCAAACACAAAGAGAAAGTCTTAAAGAAGCCAGAGGGGAAAAAATACTATATTACCTACTGAGGAATAGGGATTAGAATTACAATTACATTCAGAAACCTCAGAAAGCATCCAAAGAAAAAGAACATGGAAAGAAATATTTAAAGTATTTTTTAAAAGCACCGTCAACATAAAATATTTTATCTAGCAAAATTACCCTTCAAAAGTAAAAGAGAAATAAAGACTCTCTCAGACAAACAGAAATGGATGGAATTTGTCAGTGGTAGATCTGCTTTGCAAGAAATGTTAAGAGTAGTTCTTCAGAGAGAAATAAATTATATAGAAACTCAAAGCTATATAAAGGAAAAACATTCGAGACACTGAAAGCTGTATAAAGGAAGCATTAGAGATAGCTTTATAAGTTATATAAAGGAATTATTAGAGAAACTCAAAGCTATATAAAGGAAGAGCATTAGAGAAGGAGTAAGTGAAAGTAGTACAAAATCTTTTATTTTTCTCATTCTTAATCAATTTAACAGATAACGTATTGTCCAAAATACTAACAATGTACTTGACCATTATAGCTTTTGGATAAGTAAAATTAATGACAGCAAGATTATAAGGGATGGGAGGAAAGAATTAGGAAGATCCTCTTATAAGTTACTTGCATTACCCGTGAAACAATATAGTTTTATTTGAAGCTGAATTTGGATTACTGGTAAATGTATACTGCAAACTCTAAGGCAAAAATGGGCTAGCCATTTTACATCAATTAACTTACATATTTTTATTTTTATTTTATTTTACTTTATTTTATTTTTTGAGATGGAGTCTCACTCTGTCGCCCAGGCTGGAGTGCAGTGGCCAGATCTCAGCTCACTGCAAGCTCCGCCTCCCGGGTTTACGCCATTCTCCTGCCTCAGCCTCCCGAGTAGCTGGGACTACAGGCGCCCGCTACCTCATCCGGCTAGTTTTGTATTTTTTTAGTAGAGACGGGGTTTCACCGTGTTAGCCAGGATGGTCTCGATCTCCTGACCTCGTGATCCGCCCGTCTCGGCCTCCCAAAGTGCTGGGATTATAGGCTTGAGCCCCTGGCCAATTTACATATTTTTAAACCCTTGTAGTAGACATGTGCATCATATTATAGATGTGAAATTAAGCATAGATTCAGAAGAAAATTTTCAGAAAATATTTTTTTCTAGACAAGAAAACTAAGGGACATATAAATTTTCAATTTACTCAAGTACTAAGTGGAGGACTCATAATTTTAACCTCTATCAGCTTTCAAATCCTGTAATTTCCACCACAGGCTCATGATGCTTCCCATTTGTGAACTGTCTTTGAAATATGAACCAAATCGCAAACTCATGAGTAAATGGTCAAAGAAAATCAAAGCAAAAAAGATAATAGATATTTTTAAAAAATGATATCAATATAAGAAATATGTTTGGAAGTAGCAAATGTCCTTTGTACATTGGTATTGAATAAAAGATAGTGATGAGGAGTACATATTAAAAATAGTCCAATTATTTACATTCCAGGAATAGTACTGTTATCAATCAACTTAAAGCTATACAACTTTAAAGTATGGAAAGCTGAGTTCAATGTCCTAGAGAGGCGTGCCTTAATTCATTCCTTCAATAATAAATGTTTGCCAACCAAGTACAACACTGCCCTGAACAAGTCTCTCTGGTATTTCTGTACTCTCTACTTGTATGTGACTTATAATTGTTCTCTTCCATCTTAAACTGCTGAAGTATTAGAAATTGTATCTCAATAGCCTTCATTAGTCCTAATTCTGCTATTTGATAAGTACCAGTATCTTTGCCACATGACAGCCCTAGAAATATTTGAGGTATATTATATCCCATTGTTTCTCTGAGCTAAACATTCCTATAGTATTTCTTCTTGAGGGGAAAGTCATGACTTGCATTTTCTACCTGCTACTCTGAGGAATAGTTCCAGATTGGTGGCCTATGCTTACAAAATATTTCTCAAAGCTATGGCAACAAAAGCCAAAATTGACAAATGGGATCTAATTAAACTAAAGAGCTTCTGCACAGCAAAAGAAACTACCATCAGAGTGAACAGGCAACCTACAGAATGGGAGAAAATTTTTGCAATCTACTCATCTGACAAAGGGCTAATATCCAGAATCTACAAAGAACTCAAACAAATATACAAGAAAAAAACAAACAACCCCATCAAAAAGTGGGCAAAGGATATGAACAGACATTTCTCAAAAGAAGACATTCATACAGCCAACAGACACATGAAAAAATGCTCATCATCACTCGCCATCAGAGAAATGCAAATCAAAACCACAATGAGATACCATCTCACACCAGTTAGAATGGCAATCATTAAAAAGTCAGGAAACAACAGGTGTTGGAGAGGATGTGGAGAAATAGGAACACTTTTACACTGTTGGTGGGATTGTAAACTAGTTCAACCATTATGGAAAACAGTATGGCAATTCCTCAAGGATCTAGAACTAGATGTACCATATGACCCAGCCATCCCACTACTGGGTATATACCCAAAGGATTATAAATTATTCTACTACAAAGACACATGCACACGTATGTTTATTGCGGCACTATTCACAATAGCAAAGACTTGGAATCAACCCAAATGTCCATCTGTGACAGACTGGATTAAGAAAATGTGGCACATATACACCATGGAATACTATGCAGCCATAAAAAAGGATGAGTTCGTGTCCTTTGTAGGGACATGGATGCAGCTGGAAACCATCATTCTCAGCAAACTGTCGCAAGAACAGAAAACCAAACACTGCATGTTCTCACTCATAGGTGGGAATTGAACAATTAGATCACTTGGACTCGGGAAGGGGAACATCACACACTGGGGCCTATTGTGGGGAGGGGGCAAGGGGGAGGGTTGGCATTGGGAGTTATATCTGATGTAAATGACGAGTTGATGGGTGCTGACGAGTTGATGGGTGCAGCACACCAACATGGCACATGTATACATATGTAACAAACCTGCACACTGTGCACATGTACCCTAGAACTTAAAGTATAATTTAAAAAAATATATTTCTCTTGGCCCACAAAGAGTTAAAAAAAAATCACTTAGCAAGATTAAAAGTCACAAGATACTACACAAGAATACATGTTTACCACATTTTTCTACGTATCTAAGGGTTCCAAGAATGATGTCCCCATGTATATTGGAGTAGTTGCCCCCTAACTAGGGCAATACCCAGTCCACCACACATTTCACCAGTCCTTACTGCCTTTTCCCCACTAAGGAAGGCCAAGCAGCAGTTGTCATTTAGTATCTTGCCATTCTTTCTTTGTTTTCTTTCTCTTTCTTTTCTTCCTTTCTCTGTCTTTTCTCTTTTAATTCTGGGTCCACTTCACTCCTTTACATTACAAACCTGGCTCCTCAGGCGATTAAATCTGTCCTGAAACTGTATGTCACTTTGTCTCATAAAATTTCATATCCAGAACTAAGCACAATACACCATTTTTAGACCACCCTCTTTGATTCTGATGTTATATTACTATATAAAAATAAAAATTGCATTACATTTTTTGACATCCCAAGTAAGCTTACAGTGAATTCACAGTCAAGTACAATTCTCAAGGCTGAAGCCCTGCATGCCACACAGCTGGAATTCCTTGAAAACCACCTGCAGACTGAACATTTCCCTATATCCTAGTGGGATACTTGGAGCTCTAGCTAACTGTGAGACTAAACATAAGTCACCCCTGCAATGACCCATAGCTATGTTCTAATAACAGCTTTTACCTTATTCTCACTTGAATCTTTATTCTGATGACTTGATCTTTGCCTATTAATACCTATGCAGAAGTTCCTGCTTTATATTTTGCCATGTCAGTACATGTGCTGCCTAGTCCCTAAACCCTAGCAGAGTAACTGATACTGTTACTGGCTTTAGACAGCAAGCTTGTGTATATTTCAAAATGAACCTTGTGGCTAGATTTGCCTGTTAGTCTGACACTGCCTTTTACCATTGTTTCTGTTCTATCTCTTGAGTGGATGTGCCAGGCCTCTGCTAGTTGACAAAGGACTCTCGTCCCCCAAAGTCAAATAGCAGACAGGGCCAGATGAAGGTCCTAGGCATTACTACTTATCTGCATGGTGCTTCTATTAAATATATCACACTTACATTTTTATGCAAATAGTTAAGGGATTCTTTGTACTGTAACAGTTAACTATAACAGTTAAAATTTGTTTTAATTATAAATAATAATATCTCTCAGTGGTATACTCAATAATATAAGTATACTACATACTCAATAATATAAGTATACTATATAAATATTTTTATATTAGCATGGTGTTACATTCCCAAAATATTCACAAAAGACCTTTACATGGTTCACGTTTTCCGAATGTTCTTTCCTTTCAGTTACCATCAACCTCTTTGCTGCTCACTTTAGCACTAAACTACAGCTGATGCTTGGAATTTTTGAACGAAGAACTTTACAAATGTTCCTACCACATTTACCGAAATTCTTCCTTTCACTTTATAAACCCCTTTCAACCTTGATTTGCTCACTCAGCATTTTACTTATGAATTCTAGTTTTAAAGCTTCTGAAATTTTGATAATTATCCCCTGATTATCTACAAAGTAAAGCAAACTTGGATAGCGACTTGTGGCTCTCCTCTATAGATAACTATTTGGGTTAATATTTTAATATTGAAAGGTAAATTTGAATTGTGGCATTTAAAACTTCTTAGTTACAATTTATTAATCAATAAAATCAAATAGTTCAGGCAGAAATGATAAGAATCTGGTATAAGTGGTCTAACTAAGTATTTGAGTTGTAGAATTCACAGAACTTGCTAACAACTCCATGCACTCCACAGAAGGTACCAAGTTCAAATAGTCCCCTAGATAAATTTTGAAAAAACATTAAACTTTCCAAAACATACACCAGTGGATTTCAACCGGAGGTGAATGTTTGCCAAAGGACATTTGTCAACGTCTGAAAAACATTTTTGATTGTTACAACTGGGCAAGCTGGCAGGAAGTGGGGTTAGGTGTCCCTAATGGCTTCTAGTAGGTACAGGCTAGATATGCTGCTATTGTGATATTTTGTTACACATAGGACAGCCCCTACAGCAAAAAATTATCAACCCCATAATCAAAAGTGCCAACATTGAGAAACCCTGGCATAGAGAAAAATGATAAATAGAAACCACATTCTTAGTTTATATTCAAAGACAAATGAAATTCCAAAACTAAAAACTACCAAAATGGCTATAATAAATTTATATATAAAGCTTACTTATAATTGTCTATGCAAATGCAATGATAAAATATGAACAATTCCAATGCTCTTACTGAAATAATAATCATGACAAACGTTTTATTTCATGAGCAGATGGATAATTCAACAAAAGCAATCTGATGATAATATCTCATTTTATTGAATAATAAAAACAACTAGATCTCAATACATCCCAAACAGCATTTCAAAAAATTTACTATCCAATTCTAATTTAAAAATACAATCCTCATGCCTATAATCCCAGCACTTTGGGAGGCCGAGGCAGGCAGATCACAAGGTCAAGAGATCGAGACCATCCTGGCCATCATGGTGAAACCCCATCTCTACTAAAAATACAAAATTAGCTGGGCATGGTTGCACGGCTGTAGTCTCAGCTACTCAGGAGGCTGAGGCAGGAGAATCGCTTGAACCCGCGAAGTAGAGGTTGCAGTGAGCCGAGATTGTGCCACTGCACTCCAGCCTGGGAACAGAGCAAGACTCTGTCTCAAAAAAATAAAAAATAAATAAAAAATAAAATCAATAAATGAATAAAAAATATAATCCTAGTCTAGTGATTGAAATAATCTTTATTAATATGGTAAAAAGCATTTGTGTGTGTGTGTATAGTTAGGGATTATACTACATAATGTAAAGTCTATATACTTGATATAAAAATATGCACAAAATCATGTTGAATAATGAACTACTAGAGGCATTTCTGTTAAAATTAGAAATTTAAAAATGTGACAATTACCAGTATATTAGGTTATATTCTATAATGTAATAAGACAAGATAATATGTATTAACATGAATTTTATATAAAAGAGACAAAATAAGCAGTAGTACCTACATATAATATTATTGAATATCTAGAGAATTCAAGAAGACAGAAATATATTCCAGTGATTGAAAGAATGCAAATTTGTTAAAGCAATATTTTGAAAATTACAGATTTACTTAATACAAGAAATAACCAACTTATCACAAGTTAAAATGCCTCATTTGATTTGCATTAATAATCATGATAATAAGCTTAAAATAGAGGCTATCTTTTGCTTTGGATTACCTACTCTCTCTTCCTCCCCTTCCTATGGCAACATCCCAATTTTATGGTGCAGAACTAAAGATGCCCCTCACATGCTGCTATCTAGATCTTCAGTTACTCTGGCCATCTATTTTTTTCTAAACTCATTATTATTCTTTGTTTATAGAGATACCCTATAAAGGTTCAGTTGATTTGAAATTGCTTGTTAGGGTAATTTTAGTGATTATAACCAAAGAACTAAAAAAGTGAGATATAAAGGACCAAAGGAGAGAAAAGTTCAATGACAAAAACAAACTGAAAGATGAACTATTGGGTTCATATTGTGCCTGGATGGAGAGACCTAATCAGCAAAGGTGTAAGTTTTTTTTGCAAATAATGATTACAATTCCATGTTATCACAATTCCACTATTAGGATGTGACCCTTAACTAATTAACATAGTATTTTATTTTTTAAATTAATTCAAGAAAATTAATTTTTAGAGGTATAATGCAAAGTATCTGCCTATCAGATAATAAAACAAATCAAATAAGCCCTTTTACTGCAGGAAAAGTCAAAATAAACAGAGATGAACAGACATAAAAGAAATTGTAGCAATAACTTCACATATAATAAAATTATAATTGAAAACCTATGAAAACATTCAAACAAATGAAGTTAACCCCTTCCCATATTACATATACACATACACACGTGCACACACACACACGCAAATATATTCCGGTTCGATTAAAGGTTTAGATTTATGTACGGAACCATAAAAACTTAAGAAAACTTCAGGAGACTGTTTTTAGCACCTTAATGTAGGGAGAGTCTGTATTTGTAAAAGAAATCTAGGTCAGACTTTAGAAAGGGAAGGACTGATAGATCTGTTAACATAAAATATAGAAATAAAATCCTACACTGTATGACAAAAGTCACCACTAAGAAGGTTAAAAAACTTATTTGACAAATGCAACTATGTTTTACCTCATTAATAATCCAAGAATTACAGTTTTAACCAACCAATCAAACTGAGGACAATTGCAGAGGCCTAGTGATAAAGACATTCCAAATACTGTTGATATAAATTAGAACATTTCTGAAGCACAATTTGGTAAAAAGGTTTTAAATTCTGAGTGCACAGCAATTTTTATTCAGTGAATTTATTTCTAGGAATTTTTTAAAAGGAAATAATTTGACAAGTCTGAAAAAACACATGTTATGCTTGTTTCTTTAAACATGATAGCAATAATTTGGAAACAACCTGAATGACCATCAATGATGGATTTTTCATGAACCAAGTGTAACGCAACCATACAGAAAAATATTATACAGTCATTAAAAAGTTTGAATTATTACTACAGTTAATGAACAGATGTTTATAAGACAGTAAATAAAACAAAGCATGTTGTTATATCAAGTGTATAGACTACATTACGGAGTATAATTTCTAATTATTAAAACAAAGTCTGGAAGAATATACATCAAAAGATTAATTACTGAAGGATAAGAAATTAGGATATTTAATTTATTTTACTTCATACAGTTTTATACTGCTTGAATTTTTCACACAAACCAAACATTATCTTCATCATTGTAATGTACGTTAATACGAGTTCAATTTGAAAAAAATAATTGGGTCAGAAAAAATTAATCATACATTTGGGCATAATAATTTCACTTTTAATAGTTGATCCAAAGAAAAGAATTCAAAATAAGAAAAGTCTGCAGAACTGTCTTATTGGATCACAATTTATAATTGTAAAATATTAAAACCAGCATATATGTCCAACAATAAGAGATTATGCCATTTCACAAAATATTATGAAACCACTAAAATGCAATTAGGAAGATTTGCAGAAACTGGACCCAACATATTTGACAAATAATCAGTACAAAAGCAGGATACAAATTATATGTTTGTAAACATTAGAAATATTTGCATATACATGGTAGATTTAAACAGGCATATTAAAGTTGAATAGGATTTTTGTTAGTGTGTATATGTGTTTCAGAGTTAAACTCTTCATAATATCATTTAATTTATTTCTTGAAAAAATTTTTTAGAATGAAACATTCTTTGTTTCTTTTCCTTAAGCCTTTTTGGCTGGTTGGTGAACTCTGAAGACAGTCAGTTTACCATTGATTCTATATTGCCATTTCATATCACATCTCACAGTTAGTGATTATGCATTGACATATATTATTGGTTTACAATCCTTACAAACTTAATTACATATTCACAAGTTCTATTTTTTTTTCTCACGTCACTCACTACATTATCTGTAATGTGGTGACAGGTACTGTAAATTTACTTACACACTTTTTTTCTTTTTTTGTTTTTCAACTTTTATTATAGGTTCAGTGGGCACAGGTGCAAGTTTGTTAAACGGGTAAATTGTATGTTCCTGAGGTTGGGTATAAAAGTCATTCCCTCACCCAAGGAGTGAGCGTAGTACCTGATAAGTAGCTTTTCACTCCATGCCGTGCTGCTGATGTCCCACCTAAAGTGGTCCCCAGTGTCTATTGTTCCCATCTTTGTGTCTATGGGTATTCAATATTTACCACTCACTTATAAGTGAGAACATGCAGTATTTGGTTTTCTATTCCTGCGGTAATTCCCTGAGAATAACAGCCTCCAGCTGCATTCATGTTGCTGCAAAGGACATGATTTCATTATTTTGTATGGCTGTGTCGTATTCCATGGTGTATGATACAGTTTGGCTGTGTCCCTACCCCAATCTCATTTTGAATTGTAGCTCCCATAATTCCCATGTGTTGTGGGAGGGACCCAGTAGGACATAACTGAATCACGGGCGCGGTTTCCCCCATACTGTTCCCGTGGTGGCAAATAAGTCTCACAGATCTGATGGTTTTCTAGGGGGAAACCCCTTTCACTGGGTTCTCATTTTCTCTTGCCTGCCACAACATAAGATATGCCTTTCGCCTTCTGCCATGATTGTGAGGTCTCCCCAGCCACGTGGAACTGTGAGTCCATTAAATCTTTTATTCTTCTTAAATTATCCAGTCTCGGGTATGTTTATCCGGTATGTTTCAGCAGTGTGAAAATGGACGAATACAGTGTATATGTACCACATTTTCTTTGTATAATCCATTGCTGATGGGCAACTAGGTTGATACGAGGTATTGGCTATTGTGAATAATGCTGCAATGAACGCATGAGTGCAGTGTGTTTTTGGTGTGAAGGTTTATTTTCGTTTGGGTATATCCCCAGTAACAAAACCGGTGAGACAAATGGTAGTACTGTCTTAAGTACTTTGAGAAATCTCCACTGCTTTCTACTGTGGGTGAACTAATTTACATTTCCACTAGTAGTGTATAAGTGTTCCCTTTTCTTCGAAACCTCAGCAACATCTGTTTTGTTTTGTTTTGTTTTGTGCAGTGGCGCGATCGCGGCTTACTGCAAGCTCCGCCTCCCGGGTTTACGCCCTTCTCCTGCCCCAGCCTCCCCAGTAGCTGGGACTACAGGCCTACAGGCGCCCGCCACCCGCGCCCGGCTAATTTTTTGTATTTTTAGTAGAGACGGGGTTTCACCGTGGTCTGGATCTCCTGACCTTGTGATCCGCCTGCCTCGGCCTCCCAAAGTGCTGGGATTACAGGCGTGAGCCACTGTGCCTGGCGTTTTTTTTACTTTTTAATAGCAGCCATTCTTAATGGTATGAGATGGCATCTTATAGTGGTTTTGATTTTATTTTTCTAATGATTAGTGATCATGAGTATTTTTAAATATATTTGTTGGCCACATGTATGTATTCTATTAAGAAGTGTGTCTATTCATGCTGTTTGCCTATTTTTTAATGAACTTGTTTGGTTTTTGCTTATTAAATTAACTTCCTTATGGATTCTGGATATCAGACCTTTGTTAGTTGCATAGTTTGCGAATATTTTCTCCCATGCTGTAGATCTCTGTTTACTCTGGTGATAGTTTCTTTTGCTGTGCAGAAGCTCTTTAGTTTAATTAAATTCCACTTGTCAATTTTTGTTTCTGTTGCAATTGCTTTTGAGAACTTAGTCGTAAATTCTTTGCCAACGCCAATGTCTGAAATAGTATTTCTTAGGTTTTATCCTAGGGTTTTATAGTTTAGGGCTTACACTGAAGTCTTATATCCATTTTAAGTTGATTTTTTTAGTATAGTGAAAGGAAGGGGTCTACTTTCAATCTTCTGCATATGGCTAGCCAGTTATCCTAGCACCACTTATTGAGCAGGGACTCCTTTTCCCTTTGGTTGTTATTGTTGACTTTGTCGAAGATCAGATGTTTGCAGGTGTGTTACTTTTCTTCTGGGTCCTCTATCCTGTTCCACTGCTGAAAGAAATCAGAGACAACAAAAACAAATGAAAAAACATTCCATGCTCATGGATAGGAAGAACAAGTATTGTTGAAAGGGCCATACTGCCCAAAGTAATTTACAGATTCAATGCTATTCCTATCAAACTATCAATGTCATTTTACACAGAAGTAGAAAAAACTATTCAAAAATTCATATGAAATCAAAAGAGTCTGAAGAGTCAAAGCAATCCTAAGCAAAAAGAACAGAGCCAGAGGCATGGTACTTGTACGAAAACAGGCACATGGATTTACACTATTTTCTAATAAATTTCTTACAATATTTCCACATGCACACCTAATATGGTTAGGCTTTATGTTTCCACCCAAATCTCGTCTTGAATTGCAATCCCAGTAATCCTGATAATCCCTACATGACAAGGGAGAGATCAGATGGAGGTAATTGAAACATGGAGCGTGGTTTCCCCCATGCTGTTCTCACGATAAGTGAGTTCTTAGGAGATCTGATGACGGTATTTTAAGGGGCTCTTCCCCCTTAGCTTGGCACTTCTTCCTGCTGCCTTGTGAAGAAGGTGCCTTGCTTTCTCTTTGCCTTCTGACATGGTTGTAAGTTTCTTGAGGCCTCCCAGCCACGCTGAATTGTGAGTCAATTAACCTCTTTTCCTTTATAAATTACGCAGTCTCAGGCAATTCTTTCTAGCCTATGAAAATGGACTAATAAAACACCTAAACAAGATTAATCTCTTATACAAAAAAGTTAACCAGACAAGAATAATATATTTATAAAGAGAAAGGGGCACAGCAAAAGAAAAAAAAAATTAAAGCAACAACAGCAACACAGTTAATACTTTATAAGGTACCAGGCACTGTTGTAGGCACTTTACATCCATTAACTCCTTTAATAATCATAACAACCTTGTGAAGTAGGTACTGTTGGTCAACTGTAATTTACAGATAGAAAATACAAAACAAAACAAAATGAGTCACAGAGTTAGGAATCATAGAGTTAGGAAATCTAGACATAAACCTGGGCAGTCTGGGACCTTCTTGCTCCCAAATCTACATCATTTACTAAGGGTGTCATGTAATATAGCCCTTTGGTATTGTTATTAAACCACATTTCAATTACCATTATGTAATATATACATTGAATATGTCATCTTAAAAAAACTCTTGAATATATGCATATATATCACACATAGTGTTAAAACTGTACTATTTATAATTTCTCTAGGCTTTCATGAAGGACTCACAGGAGTTGATCTCAGAATCCATTGTGATCTATTGAAACTGTACTTTAAGGTCTAATTAATAATTTTCTGTGAAAAACTATTAGATAGTATTTTTTTAAATCCGACTCCAAAGTGCCCTTTAAAATTGAGAAGCAAAATTTCATGTATCTAACTTACACAGAATTTAGACTATTTGGGTATTTCATCTGTCTTCATTGTTTTTTTTTTTTTAATTTGAGAGAGACCAAGTAAACAAAACAAGGAATTGTAAAATACGATTGGTCCTTGGTTTTCCTGAACCATCTTAATGGATTCCTGGCAGTGGAACAGGAATTTCCATTATATAGAGAGCAGCAGTCACTAATTTTACTTAAAGCCAAGCAACTGAAAGAGTTTGGTCAAAAGAAAAATGTTGTAAAGTTGCTTGCAATGCAGCACCAAAAGTATTTTCAGGAAGACAAAATGATTGTTTTAGCAGATAGGTTCTTCCACAGCTTGAAAATGTGTTTTTCACTTGTACTTCCTACGCTATTGGTAATTTGGGAACTTTACTAATTAAGCTTTTTGCCTACTGTCAATGCAGTACAAAGTCAAGCTATTAAGCTATAAACTGTAAAAATTGTAAAAATGATTAAATCGTACAGCTTAGAGATAATGCTTTACAAACTTAGTCATACATTCATAAGTTCTTTTTTCCCATTTTAAAATGGTTTGAGGCTATTGTGTAGCTGTAGCTAGGATAGTTTCTATCTAATCTGACATGATCGTATTGTTTTGGTAGATTTAACAATAAAGAATATAATAATCTTTTCAACAAATTTAGCATCAGTAGTATCAGACATTAGCAATCTGAAAAATACTCATGTTTTAATACCTTTTTAGGTCAATCAAAATGAAAATAATGTTCGATTGTTTTATTATGTATGGCAATTGCTGGTTTTTTTGTTTTTTTGTTTTTCTTATTTGAAGAGCTCTGTGCCTTCTATAAAGAAGGACTCACTCCTCAGGAATACTCTAAGTATAAGAGAAGATAATATACATAAGGAGAACTATGGAAAGTATAAATTAAGCAAGATATTCTTCATCTTTCCTATGGCTTAATTCTTATGTTTTTGAATTGTATTACATTTCCCTATTCCTTTTCTTCTGCCTAAATATCAAGCTTCCTTCTCTTCATCACACATAAGGTATATTTTCCACCAGTCATTAATCAATGTAGCCATTCAGTCAGTCTACTTGGGATACAGTGAGGGAATTTCCATTGTATTCACTTTTTTTTTTTTTTTAATACTTCAAGTTCTGCTATACATGTGCAAAACCTGCAGGTTTGTTACATAGGTATACACATGCCATGGTGGTTTTCTGCACCCATCAACTCATTATCTATGTTAGGTATTTCTTCTAATGCTTTCCCTCCCTCACCCTACAACAGGCCTTAGTGTGTGGTGTTCCCCTCCCTCTGCCCATGTGTTCTCATTATTCAATTCCCACTTATGAGAGAACATGCAGTGTTTGGTTTTCTGTCCCTGTGTTAGTTTGCTAAGAATGATGGTTTCTAGCTTCATCCATGTCCCTGCAAAGGACATGAGCTCATTCATTTTTATGGCTGCATAGTATTCCATGGTGTATATGTGCCACATTTTCTTTTTCCAGTCTATCATTGATGGACATTTGGGTTGGTTCCAAGTCTTTGCTATTGTGAATAGTGCTGCAATAAACATACGTGTGCGGCTGGGCACGGTGGCTCAAGCCTGTAAGCACTTTGGGAGGGCGCTCGAGTGCGCCGGGTGGTATTTCTTCTTCACCTGCACGGTCTAGTGCCTACTTCCGCACGACCCGACATCCTTGGCCTAACAGCGAGTGGAAACCCCCGTCTCCCTCACCTCTAAGAGCAAATATTTACCAAAAACGGCCTAATGTCGTGGGCCGAGGACGAGCGCCTGCGCCATCGTATGGGTCGTCCCAGCTACTCGGCGAGGCGTGAGGGCAGGGAATGCCGCGTAATCCTCCGGTGACAGGTCGGAGGTTTGCAGCGGCCGCTGAGCGGCATCCCTGCGCGCCGACCGTCGCGAACTCCAGCGCGGAGTGAACGCAGAGCGATCGACCTTCCTTATCATGCTCAAACATACAAAAGAGAAACAAACAAAGAAAACTAAAGCAGTAATCCTCCCAGCGTTTAACGCCGCTCAACCTGCGCTCTCGTTCAATACTTAGACGCGAGAAGAGTATTTTACTACTCTTCTCTTCGCGTGTACTAGTCAGTCTGCCTGCCGCTTACATGTAGCGGATGCGTCGTTCTGCGGTGTCATGAGGTGTTACTGGTTCTTAGTTCTACGTACTCCTTTGCGAGCGCAATTGCCTCAGCTAGTCTTCCCAATGGTTGAGACATTATGACATCTTTATCATGCTCCAGCCACCAACAGGTAAAAGCGTTCCTATTTCTCCACATCCCTCCAGCCATCTGTTGTGTCCTGACTTTTTAATGATTGCCATTCTAACTTGGCATGAGATGGATCCATTGGTGGTTTTGATTTGCATTTCTCCAATGACCAGTGATGATGAGTTTTTCAAATGTTTGTTGGCTGCATAAATGTGTTCTTTTGAGAAGTGTCTGTTCATATCCTTCTCCTGCTTTTTCATGGGGTTCTTTTTTTTCTTGTAAATTTGTTTAAGTTCTTTGTAGATTCTGGCTATTAGCCCTTTATCAGATGGATAGGAAGACTCAATATCATAAAAATGGTCATAATGCCCAAAGTAATTTATAGATTCAATGCTATCCCCATCTAGCTACCACTGACTTTCTTTAGAGAATTAGAAATAAGTACTTTAAATTTCATATGAAACCAAAAAAGAGCCCATATAGCCAACACAATTCTAAGCAAAAAAAATGAAAAAACAAAAAAACAAAAAAAACAAAAAAAATACACAGCTGGAGGCATCACGCTACCTGACTTCAAACTATATTACAAGGCTACAGTAACCAAAACAGCATGGTACTGGTACCAAAACAGATGTACAGACGAATGGAACAGGACAGAGGCCTCAGAATAATGCCACACATCTACAACCATCTGATCTTTGACAAATCTGACAAAAACAAGCAATGGGAAAAGGATTCCCTATTTAATAAATGGTGTTGGGAAAACTGGCTAGCCATATGCAGAAAACTGAAACTGGACCCCTTCCTTACACCTTATACAAAAATTAACTCAGATGGATTAAAGACTTAAACGTAGGCCAGGCATGGTGGCTCACACCTATAATCCTAGCACTTTGGGAGGCTGAGTGGGGGGGGGGGGGGGGTGGATCACAGGGTCAGGAGTTCAAGACCAGCCTGACTAACATAGTAAAACCCTGTCTCTACTAAAAATAAAAAATAAAATAAAATAGCTGGGCATGGTGGCAGGTGCCTGTAATCCCAGTTACTCAGGAGGCTGAGGCAGGAGAACTGCTTGGTCCTGGGAGGCGGAGGTTGCAGTGAGCAGACATCGAGCCATTGCACTCCAGCCTGGGCATCAGTGTAAGACTCCATCTCAAAAAGAAACAAAAAACAAAATACTTAAATGTAAGACCTAAAACCACAAAATCCTAGAAGAAAACCTGGGCAATACCATTCAGAACATAGGCATGGGCAAAGACGTCATGACTAAAACATCAAAAGCAATGGTGACAAAAGCCAAAATTGACAAATGGGATCTAATTAAACTAAAGAGCTTCTGTACAACAAAAGACACTATTATCAGAGTGAACAGGCAACCTATAGAATGGAAGCAAATTTTTGCAATCAAAATTTTAATTATCTTATGTTTAAACAATGGGAAAAGATATGCTGCCAATTCACAATGTAATATTCTCATCATAGAACACAACATATGTAGTTAAGTTAAACTATTTGTGATTTGAGACTTTTTTGGGGCGAAGGTCTTTAAATTTGTCTCATTCCCCCAAATAGAACCAGTTAGACTCACTGTAAGAAATATAAGGTAATATAAAAACACCTTTTGGAATCAGAAAGAATGGCGTCCCAATTCTTATTTTGCCATTTCGTGTTCATGGGATTACTATTAGCTACTTAACCTTTCTTAAACATCAGTTTCCTTATCTGTCAAACGGACACAGCAAGAAAAACTCTTAAACTGTTAGAGGCTCAATATACTGCTGTCTCTGTGAGATGTTTAGTAAATCTTCTGTGTGAGATATTTAGTGTAATTTTTTCTGTAACAATTAAACTCAACTCCTCTTTGGATGGCTATTTTTTAAAGTCCTAAATTATCTTCTTTAATGATACCTATATGATAAGAGTTATAAACTTTCTCTTGTAAGTGACCAAATTATATGTAAAACAAAACTTTGAAAAAGTTCAAAATGATACAGTATTTGAGACTTAGATGTATCTTACAGACTAATTTGGATTCATGATGTTTCGTTTCCTCTTTTACTCCACTCGCAACCAAGAGATGATAACTGAAGAGAGATATAAAAAATGTTTACAGTTTGGTTTATCCTCTCATGTCCTTCATTAGCGTACTGTGGGTGTTGTTCTTTTAAAAGGCCAAGGTTCATGGTTCTGTTTTTTAATTGCAATTCAGTCTTTCCTCCGTCTTCCAGGAGCATCGGCTTTATCATTGCTTGTGAGATTTACAGCGCTTCCTTCCATGGTCAGCTTGCTAATAGGCAGTTGTTGAGCTCCCCAGAGTCTAAACTAGGAAATATGAGCAGTATGTAATTGCTACAGCTGGAATCGCATTCCACTTCAGAAGCTTCTTAACAGCATTCTCAGATGTGTGAATATCCATTAGTGACCCAAGGGGATTACTCCCTGGCACCAAGTATACCTTTATGAGGGGTCTGGATGATGAGACTTTCCCCTCCCATCAGCAGAAAGTAAGGCAAGGCAAGGGACTTGGAGATTGGTGAATTCAAAAAGATAAATAAAATAAATAAATGTGTGGGAACAGAGAATGCTTCTTAAAAAGAATTCAAAAGGAAAATTATAAAATTTGGCCATGGGGTACATAAGTTGAATATTTATATTGAGTAAATAGCTAACATATTTATCAAAACATTCAAGGGCACTAAGGCTAAAGTAACATGACTTGATCTTCCTGTGTCTGTTTATGTGGATGGCAATTGACAGTAAGCAACACTAAACTTTCACTTCCTGTTCACTGTATCTAGGACAGACAATACTGGGAGGATGACTCAGTTGCTCCTGCAGCAACTGCCCTTTGAGGAAAAAGCTTCCTGATTTCACCATGTCTCTTTTAAAATACTTCTACTCTTCCTGCCCACCCCAACAGTTCTGCAGCTTCTCTTTTTGCAGCAGTATCTCTAACCACTGTCCTCTAGATGTTATAGCAATCAGAAAGTCTCCCTTTCAGTGTTAAGAGTAAGGGGTAAATATTTGTGAGTAGATGTATTCATTTTATAGAAGAGGTTCATGAATTTTCTTGCATAAGCCATGCCTGCATTATTACATTTGTACAATCAGAGGGAAAGACTACTGCATGTTCAAGTAGTAGGTACAGTGAGAGGATCTGCAAAGAGAAAATGCTAGGGATTGAATGCTGATTAAATCCATGATATTAGCTAAGTGAGGAAGAAAGTTCATATTAGAATCTTGGAAGTAACTGTCTGCATTTTATATCCTTCACAATTCCTAGTACAAACTTTTGCTTCTAGTAATAATACATAACATGTAATATTTATGTAACAAATATAAGATGTAATAACATATAATTTAAAACTATTATATGTTTTGAATGAATATATGAATGAATGAGTCCAGAATTATTTAATTAGAATTAGAAATTTCCTAGGCCAAGAGTAATGGTTTGTATGGTTCATGAACAGATGGGTATTCAGATTTCATCCATTAGAGAGCATGTTTCACAACTCTAGCTGCACATTAGCATTATCTAGAGAGCTTTTAAAAAAATGTTGCCTGAGCCTCACCTCCAGAAATGCTGATTTAACTGTTCTGTGGTGGGCCTAACTTTGGGTGTTTATTAAAAGCTCCCCAAATAATTCTAACATGCAGCCAGCATTAAGAATCATTATGGTACCATCTTGTAGGTAGATTCTTAGAATGACTTGCACATTACAGGAAGTGAACATCTTTTGCTGATCTATTATGGGGAGGAAACGATGAGAGAAAGAGAGAAAAAATACATGTATTCCAATTATTCCACATTTTAATACATTTATTCAATAATTGGTAATATGTATTGAGTTCTTATTGTCACACACTCTATGTATTGATGCTATAAATATTGAACATAAGCAGATATTGTGGAGCTTATAGTCTATTGAGAAGAAACAGACATTAATTAAATAAAACAGAAATGCCTATGAAATTGTAATACTGACAAAGCCATTTAACAAAAATACATCATAGGAAAGGAATTTTTCTATATTCCTTCAGAGGCATGGGTTTCCCAGTGAAGTGATATTTGAACTGAGAATCTAATTACTAGCAAAGATGAGAGAGTAAAGTGCTGTAAGACAGAGGACACTGCATGTGCAAGGGCCCTGAGCCTTCAGGGACTACTCATTGTAAGAAAGTCAGTAAGGTTGTCATATAGAGATTAAGGGGAGGGTTAATTTGATACATGCCTGAAGACATAGGTAAGAGACGTTACATGCTTGTTGGCCATGTGATGTTAGTTGGTGGAACACATTAAGGCTCTTATTATCCTAAAAGCAGACAAAGTCATTAACAGATTTTAAGAAGAGGTGAGGTATTATCAAACTTGAATTTATAATAACAATCAATTGAGGAGATTGTATTGGGAGGAGATAAGAATGGATAAGGGGCCGGGCGCGGTGGCTCAAGCCTGTAATCCCAGCACTTTGGGAGGCCGAGACGGGCGGATCACGAGGTCAGGAGATCGAGACCATCCTGGCTAACAT